>NW_026854924.1:10000-82353 GCF_026571515.1 Ruditapes philippinarum
AAATGTTGCCTTATCAATTGGACCTTTCTTGATACCGATACCCCAAAATCTCTACTTTTTTAACTACCTAAAGTTAAATGACAATAATCAAATACATGTATTACTGGTGGAGGCAAATGCAAGATGATCTTTACATCAATGACATTTCTACACACCTTTCTAGAACCAATACAGCTCCTTTTAATAGATCTATACCTTAATCCATAAGTTGGAATCAAAATTTTTGGACATGAACAATGCATTTATCTATAAATTTAATTAAATATATATTCAGCTTATTAACACTACCTACACAAAAGGCTGTTAACAGCAAGCTCTTGTGATATTATAAATGCATTGTATGCACATTTTCTTAGGTTTTTTTTTTTGATTAATGGGTGAATTCTTTCAGTACAAGAGTATGGAAGATAGAATATATTATGCTGTCTGCCACTTAACACAACTTTAAGTTGGCAAAATACTTTTAAAAACACCAGCTACCTTTCCCTCATAATATAGCTATAAACCTATCTTTTATGCCCTGGAGCTCTTTAAATATAAATATCAGGAGTAAATATTGAGAATATTTATCATGGTAAAGTAAAATGATCATAACTAGAACTGCCACTGTCATGGGGTGAATACCCCCGCATACCACTTTGTCAGAATCAACAGTAGTCATTTAGAGCTCAAGGACAACCTCCCAGCCAAATCTGAGGGAAGTAAGCCAGTGCATTGCTAAGTTATGTATTCTACATGTTTTTAGTGGCAAAGATCAAAGTGACCTTTTCCTTTGACCTACTGACCTCAAAACTGAAACTGCCATTAAATGACTTCAATACCCCCCCCCCATTCAAGCTCTGCCTGGAGGTGTTTTATCATGAATATATGAGAACATAAATATATGCTTCAAATGTGCAATTGTAAAACTCAATACACTGTGGACAGGCATCCTTAAGCATTTGAGCAGACAAGCTTATTGTAATAAAAGCCCCAATGACCTTGACCATTGACCAAGTGACCTCATAATCAATAGTGGTCATCTATCATGACTAACCTGCATGCCAAATATGAAGACTGGGTCAAAGGAACCTTAAGTAATTGGGCAGACAAGCCCTTGAAGTCAAGGCACCTGTGAGCTTGACTTTTGACCTGGTGACTTCAAAATCAATAGTGGTCATCTACTAATCATAACTAACCTCCATGCCAAATATGCAGACTGTGGGTCAAAGGAATCTTAAGTTATTAGGCGGACAAACTTTTTGAAGTCAAGGCCCCTTGTGACCTTGACCTTTAACCTGGTGACCTCAAAATCGATAGGGGTCATCTACTAACCATGACTTACCTCCATGCCAAATATGAAGACTGTGGGTCAAAGGAATCTTAAGTTATTGGGCAGACAAGCTTTTTGAAGTCAAGGCCCCTGTGACCTTGACCTTTGACCTGGTGATCTCAAAATCTATAGGGAA
The DNA here is from genome assembly GCF_026571515.1 of Ruditapes philippinarum. Taxonomy (NCBI): domain Eukaryota; kingdom Metazoa; phylum Mollusca; class Bivalvia; order Venerida; family Veneridae; genus Ruditapes; species Ruditapes philippinarum. The sequence goes on from NW_026854924.1 coordinate 11,449, forward strand.
GACCATCTACTAATCATGACTTACCTCCATGCCAAATTTGAAGACTGTGGGTCAAAGGAATCTTAAGTTATTGGGCGGATAAGAAAAAACTGACGGACGCCAGTCAGCCGGACAGACAAGCTAGTATACCCCCCTTACAACTTTGTTGTGCAGGGGTATAAAAAATTAGCATGTATCAAAACAATTAACAAACCAATTAAGAAATTAAAATTTATATAACACTACCTGTGAGCACTGCCATGAAGTTCTGTAACATTTTTACTCCCAGCTTTATAATGAAGAGCATCCACATTCTGTGTGATCAACCAATGAACTTTGCCCTTTCTTTCCCACTCCGCCAATGCTACATGAGATTTGTTTGGTAAGAAAAATCCAAACTTTGGCCAACCAACATAGTTCCGTGCCCAGTACCTGAAAAGTGTATTACTTAATAAAATGGTAGTTTTTCCTTATTGAATGTATAAACTATTTTAGTTAGTATTTACATGTATACATGAGCCAAAAAATATTTGTGATAGTTTGCAAACTTTAACGAAAATTCTAAGTCCAACAAGAGCTGTCAGTAGGACAGCAACGCTCGACTATTCTTAGTGCTTGATAGTAAAAAAAGCCTTGATTAAAAGGTAAAATTTTGTCAGTAAAGAAAAAGGCAAAATTTTTCTTTAAATCCATATTACAGTTATAGGCATTGGAGAGAGTCCTATTATGCTATCAAAGAAGAGTATAAAATTCCAACATGTTTCAAAGCCTTATGTCAATGGACTTTGAAAATATTTGAGGTATTACAAAAACTTTAACGTAAATTCTAAGTCATAAAAGGGGCATAATTCTGTCAAAATGCTTGATACAGTTACCTCCTCCTGTCTACAGGTTGGGGTCATGATGGTGAACAAGTGTACAAAGTTTCAAAGCCATATGTCAATGGACTTTGAAAATATTTGAACTATTACAAAAACTTTAAAGTAAATTCTAAGTCGAAAAAGGGGCATAATTCTGTCAAAATGCTTGATACAGTTACCTCCTCCTGTCTACAGGTTGGGGTCATGATGGTGATAAAGTGTGCAAAGTTTCAAAGCCTTATGTCAATGGACTTTGAAAATATTCGAACTATTACAAAAACTTTAACGTAAATTCTAAGTCGAAAAAGGGGCATAATTCTGTCAAAATGCTTGATACAGTTACCGCCTCCTGTTTACAGGTTGTGGTCATGATGGTGAACAAGTGTGCAAAGTTTCAAAGCCATATGTCAATGGACTTTGAAAATATTTGAACTATTACAAAAACTTTAAGGTAAATTCTAAGTCAAAACTAGAAATGTGTCCATAGGACACGGGTGCCCCCACCGCGCCACTGTTCTGTCAATCTTTTTACTAAGTCAAGGGAAATAACTCTACAAATACTGGATAAATCCACAAGCGAACCCCAGGTGCAACTCTAAATATGCTGAGCAACCTGCCCATAAGGTTTAATGACTATGTCAAATCCTTTTTGAGTAACTTGCGACACAAGTTGAAAATTGCAAAAATTTTCTAAGTGAAGGGCAATAACTCTAAAAATACTAAATAAATCCAGACAAAAATACCTGGTGCACAACTGCACATGCTGATCAATATTCCTGTAAAGTTACATGACTCTAGGTCAAATACTTTTTGAGTTACGTGCGACACATGTTGAAAATTGCAAGATTTTACTAAGTCAAGGGCAATAACTCCAAAAATACTAAAAATATCCACACGAAAATACCCAGGTGCACAACTACATATGCTGATCAACATTCCTGTAAAGTTTCATGACTCTAGGTCAAATACTTTTTGAGTTACGTGCGACACAAGTTGAAAATTGCAAAATTTTACTAAGTCAAGGGCAATAACTCCAAAAATACTAAATATATCCACACGAAAATACCCAGGTGCACAACTACACATGCTTATCAACATTCCTGTAAAGTTTCATGACTCTAGGTCAAATACTTTTTGAGTTACATGCGACACAAGTTGAAAATTGCAAAATTTTACTAAGTCAAGGGCAATAACTCTGAAAATACTAAAAATATCCAAACGAAAATACCCAGGTGCACAACTACACATGCTGATCAACATTCCTGTAAAGTTTCATGACCCTAGGTCAAATACTTTTTGAGTTACGTGCGACACAAAAGTGAACGGACGGACGGACGGACGGAAGGACGGACGGAAGGACGGACGGACGGAAGGACGGACGGACAAGGGTAAATCTAAATGCCCGCCACTAACGTGGGGGCACAAAAAGGGGCATAATTCTGTCAAAATGCTTGATAAAGTTACCTCCTCCTGTCTACAGGTTGGTGTCATGATGGTGAACAAGTGTGCAAAGTTTCAAAGCCATATGTCAATGGACTTTGAAAATATTTGAACTATTACAAAAACTTTAACATAAGTGGTTACGCCGACGTGGACACCAACGCCGACGCCGACGCTCAGGTGACTACAATAGCTCTACTTATTCTTATCCAATAGTCGAGCTAAAAATTAAACTAAATAACATTATTGTAAATATTACCTCTGCCTTATGTTTGGGTCTTTCACAAAGTCCTGGTACTGCACGGGTCTGTTAGTACTCCTTGCATACAGGCCAACTCCCTCAGATCTATAGTCAGGTATACCACTCTCTGTCGAAATACCAGCACCTGAAATATTATTATGAATAAATATCACAAAATATATACTATGTTTGCACATACAAAAATGAAAATATGTCTAATTTTAAAAAATGCGTGAGCAAAATGTTGACAGTGTCGGAGTATTACACTACCGCTAGTTATATACCTTTTATATATTTTATATAGTAAACGGGTACTGGATAGTCATTTTGTTATTATTGACGATAAAGGGAGATTATGTTATGATAATCAGCTCATTATTGGCAAAGCAAATGTGCCAGATGCCTGTGATACATATATGCACCTAAACATTATAAAATACTAGTACATCATACATGCCATATTTCCAGCCACCCAGATAGGGGGATTTGGCTTTAAAAAGCAGGGGATTTGGACCAAAAGTAGGGGGATTTTTAAGCAAGCACAAACCAGTCGTAATCTTAAAACGATGCAAACATTTAATTAAATTTCCCCCATTTTATTATGAAAATGAACATTTCTACAAGATCATTTGATATTTTCAAGTTTTAACATACATGACTGTGAAAGAATAATATGTAAACAATTGCAAATAAACATACTGGTCGGGGACCATCAACCGGACACTTTTTGAACATTTTTCCGTACTGATTTAATAATTTTTAACCTAGAGACCTTAAAATTTGACACAGTTCAGCTAGGTTCTTCTCCTAACTAACAAACTAGTTTGTTTATTTCTGATTGTATTGACACTTATATCTGAGGCTTGACAAGGAGGGTATCAAAATTACCTAAAATGTCTACACTACAGTACCATGTGTCCGGACAAATATGTACATCACGCGATTTAATTCAGATAAAAGCTTGGGTGTTTTGATTTTAGATTTTTAACATGATGTACAATATTTCAGCAACAAATGCTGAAGTTTTGGATATTCTATTGTTTACTCTGCAAATGATTATACTCAGGGTCTCACTAAAAAGTGTCCCGAAGAAATTTTGCGTCCCGAAGCGTCCTGAAGCGTCCCGAAGCATTATTGTTAATTTAAACAGCCAGAAGGGTTATATTTATTGTAAATGAGCTATATTATTATGTCCTGAGGTATTTATGGTAGAAAAAAATAATCTTAACATTTTTTCTATTTATATAAAAAAAACCTAACATACCTTTGACTCCAGTTCACTTGCTCAAAAACCACCGTATACCGACAAAGCGTCCGGAAGGTTTAATGTTTATCTAAACCAAAATTATTTTGAAATACTTCGTAATTTTAGTTAATGAAATAGTTATGTAAGTAAAAATAATAAGAAAAATGTTTTCCATACATAAAATTATCTTTATAGCGCCCGAAATCGTACGTCTATCCACGCATAGTTCAAGTCGCGTACTGACTAACATAGCGTCCCGAAACGTATTCATGGTTTTTATTTTTATCTAAGCAAAGATAAATCGTAATTAAGTTCTTTTACGATATGTGTAAGTGACATAAAGAAGGAAATAAACATTTCATCCACAAAATATTATTATACAGCGCGAAAACTGACGTTTCCGATGTTGTGCTAACAAAGCGTCCCGAAGAAATTTAGCGTCCCGAAATGTCATGAAGCGTCCCGAAGCATTAATTTTAATTTAAACAGTCAGAAGGGTTATATTTATTGTAAATGAGCTATATTGTTATGTCCTGAGGTATTTATGGTAGAAAAAAATAATCTTAATTAACATTACGCTTTGTCGGTATACGGTGGTTTTTGAGCAAGTGAACTGGAGTCGAAGGTATGTTAGTTTTTTTTATATAAATAGAAAAAATGATAAGTAAGATTATTTTTTTCTACCATAAATACCTCAATACATAATAATATACATTATTTACAATAAATATAACCATTCTGACTGTTTAAATTAAAATTAATGCTTCGGGACGCTTCATGACATTTCGGGACGCTAAATTCTTCGGGACGCTTTGTTAGCGCAACATGGGAAACGTCAGTTTTCCCGCTGTAAAATAATATTTTGTAGATGAAATGTTTATTTCCTTCTTTATGTCACTTACATATATCATAAAAGAACTTAATTACGATTTATCTTTGCTTGGATAAAAAAAATACCATGAAGACGTTTGGGACGCTATGTTAGTCAGTTAGCAACTTGAAACATGCGTGGAAAGACGTACGATTTCGGGCGCTATAAAGATAATTTTATGTATGGAAAACATTTTTCTTATTATTGTTACTTACATTACTATTTCATTAACTAAAATTACGAAGTATTTCAAAATAATTTTGGTTAAGATAAACATTAAACCATCCGGACGCTTTGCCGGTATACGGTGGTTTTTGAGCAAGTGAACTGGAGTCGAAGGTATGTTAGTTTTTTTATATAAATAGAAAAAATGATAAGTAAGATTATTTTTTTTTTACCATAAATACCTCAATTCATAATAATATACATTATTTACAAGAAATATAACCCTTCTGACTGTTTAAATTAAAATTAATGCTTCGGGACGCTTCATGACATTTCGGGACGCTAAATTTCTTCGGGACGCTTTGTTAGCACAACATCGGAAACGTCAGTTTTCGCGCTGTATAATAATATTTTGTGGATGAAATGTTTATTTCCTTCTTTATGTCACTTACACATATCGTAAAAGAACTTAATTACGATTTATCTTTGCTTTTAAAGATAAAAACCATGAATACGTTTCGGGACGCTATGTTAGTCAGTACGCGACTTGAACTATGCGTGGATAGACATACGATTTCGGGCGCTATAAAGATAATTTTATGTATGGAAAACATTTTTCTTATTATTTTTACTTACATAACTATTTCATTAACTAAAATTACGAAGTATTTCAAAATAATTTTGGTTTAGATAAACATTAAACCTTCCGGACGCTTTGTCGGTATACGGTGGTTTTTGAGCAAGTGAACTGGAGTCAAAGGTATGTTAGGTTTTTTTATATAAATAGAAAAAATGTTAATTAAGATTATTTTTTTCTACCATAAATACCTCAGGACATAATAATATAGCTCATTTTCAATAAATATAACCCTTCTGGCTGTTTAAATTAACAATAATGCTTCGGGACGCTTCAGGACGCTTCGGGACGCTAAATTTCTTCGGGACGCTTTTTAGTGAGACCGCCTCTAGATTATAGCTGGTATATGAGGTCAGGTAATGCTTTCTTGACCCCCCAAATTTCAACGTCAACATTGTAGAAATAGACATTAAAATATAACCATTTACGGAGGTTGAAATAAATTTATTTACTTAATTTTAGAAGAAATGTGCATTTATTGTTAATGAAAAAGTGACTGACAACCACTGAACAAAGAAAATACTAAATTAAGCATTTTCAGGGCTGTCCGGGTTTGGTGGTTGTCCGGTTTTGGTGGTCCCCAACCAGTAGGTACTTTAAATATTTGATGTAAATAAAATAAGAATCCCTGTAAAACAAATATAATTAATAATTGCATGTTTATCATATAAAATACATTTTTATATCAGATATATATTGAATCATTTTAGTACAAATAACTTGAATTTGATGCATTCAAAATCATTAAAATAAATATACTTTAACAGTCAAGATTTTTCTCTTTAAATGAAAGGTTACCAACATTTTCAAGGAGAATTTGTGTAGCCATAGAAAGGTGAAATAAAAAAATGCTGTCTTAAAAATTTTCCGTTGACACTTCATAAACAGTAAAAAAAAAATCTGACACAAATCTTAATCCAGTTTTTATGTACTTCACACCTCAATTTGTTAACACACATCGATTGCCTTATATGGCAGTAGGGAGTCTAGACATTACGTCACTTGATACCTGTATGTACATGTAAACTGTGTAATTGATGCAGAGTTGTGTAAGTAATAGAAAGAGCACCGAAACACGAGGCTATCTGATTTGTACGAGGGGGCGTAGCCCCCGAGTATAAATCAGATTGCCGAGTGTTTTGGTGTTCTTTCTCTTTTGTATCATAGTCAAACATGACAGCACGTTCCCTGATGTCATAATATGAAACCCCAGAAAAAATTAACCAATGAACGGGCATTTGAATATGATATTTCTGCCCCTTTCCCTTTCTCTGCGTCACAATAAGTAAACCCCAGCAAAAATGAACCAATCAACGGGCATTATCTGGAGTGCGGGTAACTGATACCTGCACTCCAGTTACCGCACTGTGCATGTATATGTATACGATTTAACTCTGACACTTTTTCAACGGAAAGGTCCCTAAACTATGATACAAAGGTTTTTTGGAGTGTACTGACTACTGGATAATAATTGAACCTAATTATTTTGGCCCTTTGGGTGTTAAAACAGGTATTATTTTGAAACGGATTTTTACCTCTTTCAATCCCTCCTCAGTGTTTGTTGCTTACTGTGAGACAAAGCTAGTTTATATTATTTTTGCAACAACATAGATCACAGTTACATGAAAAATAATAGTTTCAAACATTGCTAATCTGTGATTCTTTGAGATTCTATTGCCTGATAATTATTTTTTTATCTGCACTTGTCAACTTCAAAGACCCAATGCCGACAACAAACTCAAGGTGGGGTTACATGGGTCGGTCTATTTACCCCAAGACACCCCAAGACTACCCCAAGACACCCCAGGACTACCCCAAGACTATCCCAAGACAGCCTTAGACACCCAAAGACTACCCCAAGACACCCTTAGACACCCCAAGACTATCCCAAGACACCCCAAGACTATCCCAAGACACCCAAAGACTACCCCAAGACACCCTAACACACCCCAAGACACCCTAAGACTACCCCAAGACACCCCAAGACTATCCCAAGACACCCTAAGACTACCCCAAGACACCTTAAGACACCCAAAAACTACCCCAAGACTATCCCAAGACACCCAAAGACTACCACAAGACACCCTAAGACACCCCAAGACTACCCCAAGACACCCCAAGACTCCCCCAAGACTATCCCAAGACTCCCTAAGACTACCCCAAGACACCCCAAGACTACCCCAAGACACCAAAAGACACCCCAAGACTACCCCAAGACACCCAAAGACTACCCCAAGACTATCCCAAGACACCCGAAGACTATCCCAAGACACCCTAAGACTACCCCAAGACACCTTAAGACACCCCAAGACTATCCCAACACACCCAAAAACTACCCCAAGACACGTAAAGACTACCGCAAGACATTCCAAGAATCTTCTTAATGGAAATTAACTTATAAATTGGAAAAGTTTTATAAATATACGACCCTGTAGGAGATAATCTCAGGGAAGTAACTAGGTACAACCGATATCATTATTGGAATTAACTCCATGGAGTTGTGAAACAGGTTGGAACTAGAAATGTGTCATCATGCCACGGATGCCCCCGCATGCAGCCAAAATTTCAAATGTTATAATATTTAGTTCCAAATTTGTTTGCACAAATTATTTTTTTCATTCTAAGTTCAAAGCCCTTAAAACTTTTCAATGTTAACACAAACCATTTTTATACAATGTTCAAGGCACTGAAATTATTCAGTCTTAACCATTTTTATACAATGTTCAAGGCACTGAAATTATTCAGTCTTAACCTTTTAAAAATAGCATATTGCATATTTGTAGCCAACATAATAATGGCTATATACATTTCCACAAAAGTATGAGTGCTGAAACTGAAAGTTCAAAATTTTTCCAACATTCAGGAAAGATAAGTTTGTCTTAAATCATTGAACTACAACCAAATTCAAACTTAAACTGCTTATTCCTAAGATGTATCTATATTATTTTCAAAGTGAAAGGGACATAACTCTGCCAAAAAATCATCGAACCATGACCAAATTCCAACTTGACCTGCGCATTCCTTTGACATATCCATATGTCAATTTTGAGTTGAATATGTAACACTGTTTGGTTGATAATGAACAGAAACTGTTTCATATCATTTTCAAAGTGAAAGGGGCATTACTCTGCCAAAAATCATTGAACCATGACCAGATTCGAACTTGGTCTGCGCATTCCAAAAACATATCCATATGTCAAATTTGAGTTGAATGTGTAATATTGTTGGGGAGATAATAAACAGAAACTGAAAATTTCATATTATTTTTAAAGTGAAAGGGGCATAACTCTGCCAAAAAATCATCGAACCATGACCAAATTTGAAATTGACCTGCGCATTCCTTTGACGTATCAATATGTCAAATTTGAGTTGAATGTTTAATACTGTTTGGGGAGATAATAAACAGAAACTGAAAATTTCATATTATTTTCAAAGTAAAAGGGGCATAACTCTGCCAAAAATCATCGAACCATGACCAAATTTGAACTTGGCCTGCGCATTCCTTTGACGTATCGATATGTCAAGTTTGAGCTAAATGTGTTGTACGATTGGGGAGATAATGAACGGAAACTGAAAATTTCATATTATTTTCAAAGTGAAAGGGGCATAACTCTGCCAAAAATCATTGAACCATGACCAAATTTGAACTTGACCTGCGCATTCCTTTGACATATCCATATGTCAAGTTTGAGTTGAATGTGTTGTACCATTGGGGAGTTAATGAATGGAAACTGAAAATTTCATATTATTTTCAAAGTAAAAGGGGCATAACTCTGCCAAAAATCATCGAACCATGACCAAATTTGAACTTGACCTGTATTTTATCATGACATATCAATATGTCAAGTTTGAGTTGAATGTGTTGTACCGTTGGGGAGATAATGAACGGAAACTGAAAATTTCATATTATTTTCAAAGTAAAAGGGGCATAACTCTGCCAAAAATCATCAAACCATGACCAATTTCGAACTTGACCTGTATTTTCTCATGACATATCCATATGTCAATTTTAAATTGAATGTTTTGAACCGTTTGGAACATAATGAACGGAAACTGAAAATTTCATATTATTTTCAATGTAAAAGGGGCATAACTCTGCCAAAAATCACCGAACCATGACCAATTTCGAACTTGACCTGTATTTTCTCATGACATATCCATATGTCAAATTTGAGTTCAATATGTGCAAGGGTTATTAAGATAATGAACGGAAACTGATGATGACGGAAGGACGGAAGGACGGAATGACGGAAGGACGGAATGACGGAATGACGGAACAGAGTAACACTATATGCCCCTGCCATTATATGGCGGGGGCATAATAAAAAAAATAAGATGTAATTCTTGTGTTTCTTCAATCATATTTTAATAATATGTTTGTTTGTATGTGTTTGTATGTGTTAACTAAAATATAGCTTGAATTACATTGCAGCGACAATTAATGTTTGAAAAGTAGGAAAAGTACAATGGTCAATTAACAAATGTATAATTTTAAAAATATATTTCACTTGGAATAAAAAACAATGATTTCAACACAATATAAGAACATTTAATCTCTTTTTTTTAACAAAATATGTAAACAAAGTCTATTTTTTTCAACAAAATGGCATGGAAACAAACAGTGACACTTGAATTCACTTTTATTAACAAACATAATGATATTATTTATTTTTTACTTCCAATGGTTTTGAGAGTCGATTATTGAACAATTCTCTGCCATTTCTATAGCTGTTCGTAATCTTAGCTCATTTGATAAAAGTTCGTTACCAGTAAGTACGATTGATGCTGAATTAAAAGTTGCCATCTCCAGTCGTTAAGGATGGAACACCATACTTGCTTAAACCACTTTTTTCATTATTTCTTGCGCGTTCCTATCTATCTCCACAAAATCTGATGAAATGGTTGACTTTCCAATGTAGTCAAAATTATCAATGTATTGCTTTTCACGACTGGCTGTGAATGCAGTCAATTTGACATCGGCACGGGAAACCTATGAAATATACAATGATAAGATATTAATTATGGGTTAGAATTGAATTTACAGTTACATTTGATATTCGATAATAATTAATAATAGGTTTGACAGGTTAAACTGCCGTATATAAACGGTTGTATTGCAAATAACCGTTTATATACGCCCATATAACCTGTCAGAAATCTTTATAACGAATTTATACATAGAAATGATACTTTCTAATTTTCTCAGTAAAAAAGGCAACAATCATGATGGACTTTATGGTGAACCAATACGTACATTTTAATATTAAAATTCAGAACGCTAGAGAAAGAAATTAATTTTCAAAAAGATTATAGTTTACGCCTTAGACAATTGAAAAAAAAACCCTGTTTCCCTATATTATGTATATAATATGTCTTATTTAATGCTTTCCAGTGTTTTACTGTAATATAATTTTCACTGTAGCCGGAAAATACTTAAAATCACTTAAAAAGCATGAGTAAGATTGAAATATAATTCATTCGTGAGCACCAGATATTCTATTTTAACTAGTGGCTATGCCACTCGTGAAAATATTGCATCTGGTGTTCACTCAGTGAAATTATATTTCAATCTTACGTGCAAAACAAACAAATATCCTCTATATATTATGTCAATTATATAGAACAACGTTCAAGAAGCTATGTTGAGTACTCGTTAAACGTGTGACGTCATCTTCTTTATTAGCGCATCAGGCAATATTTTTGTCATTCGGGCTAAATGCTCTTTTATATATCCAGTCAGCACATTTTCTAACAAATAATTAGGATGCAGAATATTATTGACAGCAATTTTACACGGTTTTTATCGAAGCGCGGGAAAAAGACACACATTATGGAGATAACGTCATATGTTTAATGAGTAAGCAAACGCATCGACAAATCTAATAATTACATACATGCATGCTAGCTTTAAATGTGAAACTTAAAATAGGCTTTTAAAATGACCATATAGTCTATCAATAATAATGATGCAAATTATTATTTTCAGCAATTGTTCAGAGCTCATATCCAAGCGCGGGAAAAATACTCACATTTTGAATATAAAGTCAGATGTTCAATGGCTACGCTAACGCGTCAAAAAATTATCTGACTAATAATATACATGTATGCTAGCATTGTATGTAATTCATAAGATATGAAATTCATATTGTCTATTATGTTTTTGCTTAAACCAAAACATTACCTGCTTAAGTCGTTTAAGCGCATCTGTTGGGCCATCAGCTGTCCTTATGCAAACACTGCACGTGTATGGATGGTCACCGTCTAGGTAGCATAAATCCTTTGTAGAAATCTGTTCACATGAAATATGAACCCAATTGTCACATGCGTCACATAAAACTGAGGGTTCCTCACATTGAGATTCATCACAAGTATGCTTACAAATATTGCATGGATAATTCACTTTCACTCGTTTAAGTGCACGACCTGGCATGTTTGATATTATAACAAAACAACTAAACTGTATTAGTGCTTAAATAACGGTTATAGTAATTCGCAATTAATCATACAGAATAATGGTTGTTAAAATTAAATTGGGAAATATATAGGGATATTATGGTGAGAATCTTAGATTTGTGCGGAAAAAAAAATTGCACCTAAGTTGGCAATACACATGTCAATTACTGCTGTACAGGATACCAGGTACGACATGTCGATCTGTGCATAATGCACTTTTTTGTCAGGTATTCCCAGGTGTGTTGTGACACTTTTAAAAAAACAGGGAATATACATGTCAATTTGACGCAGAGGTGACTTAACACCTGTATGTTCTTCTCTTTTTCTATCGACGTGTGATTGCAAATTAAAAACGGTAGGTAACGTTGCACTTACCACTGATTATCTACCTGTCATCTTGTTACTTATTGTCAAATAGATTAAATAGTGTCAATTGTGAATTGGCTTTTTTCATCATTAAAATTTTTATTGATTGTCTCTCTATAGAAAATTTTCTTTTGATTAAAATTTAAATTAAAAATTAAAAGTTTACTGAAACATTAAGACTATATTAATTCAATGACATACGGGTCAGATGAAATACAAATCAATATTATAAAACAGTCTATGATCGATTAATTAATCAAAAATGCGCCACTCATAAAATGACATTGTCGCAGAAATAACCTTATACTACATCAAAATAGAGTTATAATCAGTGCCATTAGGTTGATAACTTGTTGACACGTACGTGTGATATCCCTGAGAAGGGAGATAATTCTATAGGTACATGTGAAAACATAGCTACCTCCCGTGAACACTGTAAAATAAGATCGTTATTACATATCAGTTAAACAAAGTGTCTTGGGGTAGTCTTGGGATAGTCTTGGGGTGTCTTTGGGTAGTCTTGGAGTGTCTTCGGATAGTCTTGGGGTGTCTTGGGGTAGTCTTGGGGTGTCTTGGGGTAGTCTTGGGGTGTCTTTGGGTAAATAGACCGACCGCAAAATTAACCAATCAGCAAACTGTTCAAATATTTGAAAAAAAATGTCGGCGTTAATAAAAAATCTTGGGATATTTTTTTTTAAAAAAGGGCCAGATTTAGGTAAGAACTAGAATTTCTGTTTGTTTGTTTGTTTCATTTTACGCCTTTTTCAACAGTATTTCAGTCATATTGGCTAGTTTCCTAAGGGAAAGAGTAAACTCGGCCCAATTGGGCACGGGTTAATATTCGGCACGGGTCAATTCGACCCACTTTACAAAAGTATATATAACGTATTAACTTTGCTTTGCATGTTGTTATGGTAAATGAATAATAAGAAATATCTTATTATTACATAGTTATAAATTATACTTCTGCCGAAACACGCTTATATAAGGGAAAAGGTTATCAAAAAATGATGAAAAACCTTGGAATCACCCAAAATCTAGTTTTTCCATGTTAACATGTGGTCTTTTACCTAATTTTGGTGAAAAATTGTTGTTTTGTAACATTTATAATTTTTTAGTTAACCCTTTCCCCCATGAGCATACTGGTTGGGGAGATAACTTCGGATGGTTGATAAACTCGGCTTTTTGTAATTAAATCGAGTTATCAGAATTTTTAATCAAATCAAGCTCACCATCTCATACTATTGCTGGAATTCTGCAATATCTGGAAATTTTGTCAAGTTTGGTAAGATATTTGAAAAATAACACAGACTTTTACCTGTTTGTTTACAAAACATTACATGCCTATAAAAAGTACGGGAATTCCATTGTTGTGCAAATGTGCAGCAGATGCACATTTTGAGGCCCGCACAGGGGTACTTTTATATATTGACCGACTACCGGTAAAGCAGACGACGTTTACGTATACATTTTGTAGATGAAATTCAGACTCGCTTTTGTCTTGCTAACTCAGAAAAAAGGCTGATTACACAATTGTAATCTCTTTAAAGGTGAATTTGCAAAAATTGCATATATTTTACAAATTTTTATAAAATTTCATACGTAGATTTCAAAAATCGTTTTGAAAAAATGTTTTGTAAACTCCTTTTGTAAAAAAAATGTGATTTAGTAAGTCGTTTTTTTCCGTAACGCGATCGGTAATTTCCGCCGCCATTTTTGGTGATGACGTAGGAATATTCCTATCGACCGCGTCAAACTGCGTGACAGTCATTCGTGTGTAAACATTTCCCGCGAATACATCAAAATAGCGAAGTGTCAGCTGTGTATATTGTGTTATTTTGTGTGTGTAATAAAGGAAGGTGCATTTAACATTGTTTAAAGGATTTACTATTGTTTTATTTAATAGTTTATCACTGTAAATTGTGTTCGAAAGGAAAACATGGTGCACTGTGTGGCATTTGGATGCCGTAACAAAAGTGACGGTGGAACGAAAGGTTTTTTTCTATTCCCGAAGGATGATACTTTGAGGAAGAAGTGCACAAATGCCGTGAAATCATTGAGAAATGTTAACGGAACGTTAAAGCCATTTGTGCCGACGAAAACTTCACGTTTGTGCTCTAGACATTACACCGACGAGTCATTTGTACATCCACCGAGTATAATGAACTCAGTTGGTTTGACTTTGAAACTACAGCTTGTTAAAGGTGCAGTCCCTACAATTTTTCCAGAAATTGAAGCGTTTAAAAACAACAACAAACCGTCATCAGTAAGCCACCTAGGGCCACCAAAGAGGAAGAGGACATCCTATGGAGGCTTTGAGAAAAGGAATAGAAAATCAGTAAGATCTAAGCATTTGTACATTTCCAAAATTACTGTAATATATTAGGCTACAGTATACTAATTAAATAGTTTTTGTATACTCGGTACTGTTATTAGTCTCAATATTTTGACTGCAAGACTGACTGATGTTAGAAAATATGTCGGTCGAAGGGGATCATAATCTACATAATAAATGCCCTTGTGGTCAATTTTTGGGCTTTTGTGGTATGCTAAATGCATGGGACACAGGCATCCCTGGACTCTTGGAAGCTCTCAAGCTTTTTTTTTAGAAAGGTGAGGAAATTAGCTGCTCAAGGCTGTTTTTTCGTGTGTCAAATCCTGCTAGGTGGTAAAATAAATGTTGATCGTGTTATTCAACTGCTTTGCTGTGAGAAATTCCGACAATTTTAACCGCCTATGCTTGCCTAGGCATTATATGTATGATCACTTTTATAAACCCCATCCAAACCATTTAGCCCCCAAATTTGAGCTGCAAAGAAGTTAAATTTCAGAAAGGGCTCAGTCAGTGGGCCACTCAAGAGACTGTTCTCATGCAGGATTACAGAAGGTAGGGTAAGGGGTAAATGACCCCTACCTTATGTACATCTTGATATCGCTTATTATTGTTTTTTATTGAAAAATATGCAATACATTGTTTCTCCCTCAGGGTATTTTGACGTCTTGTCTGTGATATGCAGGATTCATAACCTCAGATCCCCTTTCAAAATTCCATTTTATTTATTTCTGCCCATTGTTTTCGTGTTTAGGGCACACGCATTCTTTTACTTGGGGATCATACCCGCTTTTCATGGAATGACACTACTGTGTCGCATTGAAGGTTCCATGATGACTGCCGTTTGAACACATCTGCAGATGTTTCTAAATTCACAATTTCACCATTTTCTCGTTAAATGTTGAATTCTCCTTAAGCCGGTGCTAGGGGGTGTGGACGGTAACTTGCACTTTCCAGTACCGTCCATGAACAGGCTCAACCAAACGAGCCTGCAACATTTTCAATGGTGTCATGACTTTCTTTAGGGATTCTGTTTGTGTCTACTATATTATTTTACACCCTCTCTAGAATAACTGGAAAAATTCTATGAACTGGCCCCTTATCCAATCTGCATAAGTGTGATTAATAAATAGTATTTTGTTTTAAATATTATAAGAAATAAGCTGTCAAAGCTGATATTTAAAAGTATTTGATTGAAAAGATTACTGACAGAAATATGTCTGATTTTTATTTTTTAGTTATTTTCGCAACTGGTTCATGCACAACAAGCAAATTGCTTAAAAATTTCATTCTTTACTACAACAAATTGCCTAAAACCAACCATGTTCACCCATTTCACAACAAAAATATTTTTTAAGTGACATTATGCTCATTTTTTTCATCTTCAAGCTGATCTGAATTAACTTTATATATAAAGACATTGACTGTTACAATGGTGATTGACCAACACTTGATATTGATTTTTTTTTAGAATAAAATATAAATCTGCTTAAAAAAAACTAGTGGATAGTTTTAGAAATTTCCTTGGGTCATGCTTTTTTTTTTTTATCTTTCATGAGAAATAAATTATAAAATCAAAAAGAATAAATTGCATAATGTAAACTTATTTTGACTTTCACCATTGTAATACCTATGTACTTTTGGACTTTTATTTCTTGGTGCTCAAAATGATAATAAGCCTGAGAATTAGAAATTAGTACAGCTTCACTCAAAGTAGTTAAGTTCTTAAATTCATGGTGACTTCAGAAAAAATGAAAATGCTTATTATTATGTTACATATAATTTATGCAATAATATCAAATAAATTATGATAAATTTAATTGCAATAAAATGACCAAGTTTTTCAATCTAAAGTTACATAAGTAAATTAGCTATCTTTTAATCTTCCCTTTTAATTAATTGGTGGTAACTTGATATGAATATACAAGTCATAAAACACCAGCCCTTAGGGCATGACCTTATAGATCAATAAAGTCCATTACATAAGGGGCCATAAACCCCTGATTATGACCTAGTAAGTTACACTTACTGACATTCTGCTTAAACAACAAACCAGTAAGTAATGATGCAATATACAGAAATGATATGGCACACTGGCCAACTGTTGAGTTTATAATTATAGATTCCACATTCTTTTGAAATACTTTATATTCTGTCTCCAGATATGATCATTAAAATTTTTGATCTACATTATTGTTATTAAGAAAAGCAGTTAGAAAAAAAAATGAGATATGATCATTAAAATTTTTGATCTACATTATTGTTATTAAGAAAAGCAGTTAGAAAAAAAAATGGTAAAGGAAAAATATATATAAAAAAATAATAATAAATACTCAAAATTCATTAACATTAAAAGTAGGTAAAAATTCTTAGCATAGATTAATTTCAAGACTGATAATTATGCCCCCATTTTGAAAAAAAGGGGGTATATTGCTTTGCACTTGTCGGTCCGTCGGTCCGTCGGTCCGTCGGTCCGTCGGTCCGTAGACCAAATGGTTTCCGAGTGATAACTAAAGAACCCTTAGGCCTAGGAACTTCAAACTTGTTATGGTGATTGGTCATGACCAGTAGATGACCCCTATTGATTTTGGGCGGGGTCAAGGGTCAAAGGTCAAGGTCACATTGACCTTGAAAGCAAAAAACGGTTTCCGATCAATAACTAAAGAACCTTAAGGCCTAGGAACTTCAAACTTGGTTATGGGTGATTGGTCATGACCAGTAGATGACCCCCCTATTGATTTTGCGGGTCAAGGGGTCAAAGGTCAAGGTACACATTGACCTTGAAGCAAAAATGGTTTCCGATCAATAACTAAAGAACCTTAAGGCCTAGGAACTTCAAAACTTGGTATTCGTGATTGGTCATGACCAGTAGATGACCCCTATTGATTTTGGGGTCAAGGGGTCAAAGGTCAAGGTCACATTGACCTTGAAAGCCAAAAACGGTTTCCGATCAATAACTAAAGAACCTTAAGGCCTAGGAACTTCAAACTTGGTATGGTGATTGGTCATGACCAGTAAAAAGATGACCCCTATTGATTTTGGGGTCAAGGGGTCAAAGGTCAAGGTCACATTGACCTTGAAAGCAAAAAATGGTTCCCGATCAATAACTAACAGAACCTAAGGCCTAGGAACTTCAAACTTGGTATGGTGATTGTCATGACCAGTAGATGACCCCTATTGATTTTGGAGTTCAAGGGGTCAAAGGTCAAGGTCACATTGACCTTGAAAGCAAAAACGGTTTCCGATCAATAACTAAAGAACCTTAAGGGCCTAGGAACTTCAAAGTTGTATGGTGATTGGTCATAATCAGTAGATGACCCTATTGATTTTGGGGTCAAGGGGTCAAAGGTCAAGGTCACATTGACCTTAAAAGCCAAAAAACGTTTCCGCATCAATAACTAAAGAACCTTAAGGCCCTAGGAACTTCAAACTTTGGTATGGGTGATTGGTCATGATCAGTAGATGACCCCTTATTGATTTTGGGGTCAAGGGTCAAAGGTCAATGGTCACATTGACCTTGTAGGTAAAAAACGGTTTCCGATCAATACCTAAAGAACCTTAAGGCTTAGGAACATCAAACTTGGTTATGGTGATTGGTCATGATCAGTAGATGACCCCTATTGATTTTTGGGGTCAAGAGGGTCAGAAGGTCAAGGTCACATTGACCTTGTAGGTAAAAATGGTTTCCGATCAATAACTAAATAACCTTTAAGGCCTAGGAATTCAAACTTGCGTATGGTGATTGTCATGACCAGTAGATGACCCCTATTGATTTTGGAGTCAAGGGGTCAAAGGTCAAGGTCACATTGACCTTATGAAAGCAAAAACGGTTTCCGATCAATAACTAAAGAAACCTTAAGGCCTAGGAACTCTCAAACTTGGTATGGTGATTGGTCATGATCAGTAGATGACCCATATAGATTTTGGGGTCAAGGGTCAAAGGTCAAGCGTCACATTGACCTTTTAATTAAAAAAACGGTTTCCTGATCAAAAACAAAAGAAACCCTTAGGCCTAGAACTTCAAACTGGTATGGTGATTGGTTTTTTGTTATGACCAATCAGATGACCCCTATTGATTTTGGCGTTAAGGGGTCAAAGGTCAAGGTGACATTGACCTTAGTAGTAAAAAAAGGTTCCGATCAAATAATGAAAGAACCCTTTTAGGCTAGGACTTCAAACTTGAGATGGTGATTGTCATGATCAGTAGATGACCCCTATTGATTTTGGGTGTCTAGGGGTCAAAGATCAAGGTCACATTGTGACCTCTTAGGTAAAAACGGTTTCCGATCAATAACTAAAGAACCCTTAGGCCTAGGAACTTCAAACTTGGTATGGTGATTGGTCATGACCAGCAGATGACCCCTATTGATTTTGGGGTTAAGGGGTTTAAAGGACAAGGTCACATTGACCTTGTAGGTAAAAATGCTTTCCGATCAAATAACTTAAGAACCCTTATGCCCCTAGGAACTTCAAACTTGGTATGGTGATTGGTCATGACCAGCAGATGACCTATTGATTATTGGGGTCAAGGGGTCAAAGGTCAAGGTCACATTGACCTTGTAGTTAAAAAAACGGTTGTCCGATCAATTTAACTAAAAACGCTTAGGCCTAGGAACTTCAAACTTTGTGTGATGATTGGTCATGACCAGCAGATGACCCCTATTGAGTTTTAGCGTGAAGGGGTCAAAGGTCAAGGTCACATTGACCTTTTTAAGTAAAAACGGTTTCTGATCAATAACTCAAGAACGCTTAGAGCTAGGAACTTCAAACTTAGCGGTATGGTGATTTGTCATGACCAGCAGATTACTCCTATTGATTTTGGGATCAAGGGGTCAAAGGTCAAGGTCACAATGACCTTGTAAGTAAAAACGGTTTTCTGATTCAATAACTAAAGAACGCTTCGGCCTAGAAACTTCAAACTTGGCATGGTGATTGGTCATGACCAGCAGATGACCCCTATTGATTTTGGGGTCAAAGGTCAAGGTCATATTGACCTTGTATGTTAAACGTTTCCGTCATCAATAATAAGAGAAACCCTTAGGCTAAGAACTTCAAACTTGGCATGGTGATTGATCATGACCAGCAGATGACCCCTATTGATTTTGGGGTTTCAAGGGGTCAAAGGTCAAGGTCACATTGACCTTGTAGGTAAAAACGGTTTCTGATCAATTTTACTAAAAACGCCTAGTCTAGGAACTTCAAACTTTGTATGATGATTGGTCGTGACCAGCAGATGACCCCTATTGAGTTTTGGGTCAAGGGGTCAAAGGTCAAGGTCATGAACAGTAGATACTTTATAACCCTTATTAATTGTTTGATCACTGGGTCAGAAGTCTTGCATAATAAACCTTAATCACATTGACTAATTTGGCTGCTGATAGGGGGCATACATGTTTTACAAACATATCTTGTTAAAGTATGTTTTTCATACAAAAATGCTAGAACAGTCTTATAATTTAGGGAAATTAAAATTTACAGACAGTAAAAAATAAATTTTACTGAAAGAAAACTCCCAGTATAACTAAAAACATTGTACCCTTTACATGGCAGACCATTCCCCTCAATGTTTTTTAAAAGAAAAATAATCTATTGTACTTTTCACAGAGCATACAATTCCCCTTCCAATATTCAAGTTTTTTCTATAAATACAGGATGAATGGTATGAAAATAAACATGGCCCCAAGTGAAATATGATAATTTTCATACCAGCAGGTGAAAATAAATCTAGTATGTACATTTCATTTCTAAATCATCAGCATTATTATCATCATCGCCATCATTATTATTATCATTGTCAGAAAAGAATTGTTCTTGGTGAAATTAATAAAAGGAGAGGAAAAATGTTTGCCCAATAATATAAAACAAATGGGTACGTCTCATTGAATGTTCACAAAAAATGCATTTGATGGTAGAAAACAATTATCCTAAGTCAGAAATGAATTCTTAGCCCATGCCCATTACACTATATACTAATATATAGATATATATTAGTATATAGTGTAATGGGCATGGGCTTAGAATTCATTTCTGACTTAGGATAAATGTTTTCTACCAGCCAATGCATATTTTGTGGACATTCAATGGGCCGTACCCCTTTAATATAAAATATTAAAGATTGACAACAGAAGAGACTTTATAATGGACATTTGCCACCCTGTAACTAAAAGTTTTAAATGCAGAATTAACATCCCTAAGAAGGTGCCATTGATCATTAACATGGGTTTTATTATATTCATTATCCGTTATGATTATAACCTACAAGTATATGAGCTTAAAGTGATCCCTCGGTAGCATTAATCTCAACAAAATTACAAGAGAACTACAGACTTGGTTTGATTGAGTCTGTACATGAGGGGTAATATAAAGTGCAACATCCCTCACGCCCCCTAGCACAGGCTTGAGCAGTACTCAATTCTCAACACTTAAATAGTGTTGCCATCAAGACCCACTGCTGAGATTTAGCAAAAATCTGCTTAATAACTAAAAGTGTAACAGTTACATGTTAGCTAAAAATTATAAAATAAGATAAAAAAACATCAACAAGGAACGCTTAAGTCTGATGTGTTTTCTTTTTCTCGCTTTTCAGTGTATTGATGAACTCATCAAGTCTCAGGAGCTACTTGAGAAAGAAGAGGAAGAGAGACAGCGAATTGAAGAGGTGCTAAGTTCGGAAGTGGTTGAAGAGGGTTCATTACATTGAGATATGTGGTAATACAACTTCCAGAGCCTGCCAGACATCAGAGGTGAGTTACATACTACTGTATTAAAATCAAGATTTCAGAATAAAGTTTTGGTGCAGTAAAATATTTTTGTGTCGCCTTGAAAAAGCCATGTCAGCTTGTCCAGAGCATAAGTCAGTCATTATAAGTCGGATTGACTTCAAACTTGGTATGCATGCTTCTTATAATGACCCCAAGTGCAGTGCACAAGAACCGGTACTCGGCACTTCTTCATTTTTGAGTTATTGCCCATTGTTAATTTTCATACTTTATTGACATAATGTACATATAGTGAAAATCAATGACCCCCCGGGAGGGGCTGATTTTGACCCCAGGGCTATAATTTAAACAATTTTGGTAAGGGTCTACCAGACAATGCCTTATGCAAAATATCTAAGCTCTAGGCCTTTTGGGTCTTTACAAGAAGGTATTTTAAGGTTTTGGTATATGTACATATACTATATGTACATATAGCAAAACCTTCACTATATGTACATATAGTAAAAACTTAAAATACCTTCTTGTATAGACCCAAAAGGCCTAGAGCTTAGATATTTTGCATAAGGCATTGTCTTGTAGACCTCTACCCAGATTATTCAAATTATAGCCCTGGGGTCAAAATCGGCCCCGCCCCGGGGGTCATTGGTTTTCCTTATATGTACATGTATATAGTAAAAACTTATACATGTAGTATAAACTTTAAACACATTTCTTCTAGCAATTGACAAATGCTAGAGGTTAAATATTTTGCTGAAACATTATGTAGTGATCCTCTAGCAAGATTGTTTAAATTATAACCCTGGGGTCAAAATTGCCTTTGCCCTGGGGGTCATTGATTTTCAATTTATACATTTAGTAAAAAATCAAAATATCTTATTGTCTGAAGGTACAAGGCTTAGTGTTGTATTAATGCGGTGGCATAGCATTTTTCTCAAATGCAATCTTGTTTTTTGAGTTATTGCCCTTTGTTTATTTTCATATTTCATTTTTTTGTCCTGGCATTTATCCTTAACTATATTGTTCACAAGGCGACATTTCTTTTTTAAGGTATCAATTTTAAAACTCAAACCACATTTGAGGAGTCAAGGTTCATAACTCAAGAAGCAATATTTTAAAGAATAATCACTCCTGCACTAGAAATTTTTCTTCCTTAAAAAGTATTAATTTTTACTTTTATTTATTCATTTATTTCTTAGAGAGCATTCTTCAAATTTCAAATATTTGTTCTTTATCATAAACATCTTAACTTTTGCACAAATATTTCAAGAATTATCTTCATATGAGCTCTAGCTTTTTTTTTTATCTACATTGTATCTTTCATAGTTTTGAAATCATTCTACAGTGACAAATATTGTTGGTATCATGTTAATAGATCATTTGTTCTTTTCCAGCTGGTTGCCACAAGACCAACAGAAAACAAAAGCTTTCAAGTCAGGGTACAAGTGCGTGAATTTGGGACCTCAACAAACATTGAAACAAAAGATATGATTTGTGGGCCAGATATACGAGAACATCCGGTTGAAAAGGGCTTCCAGTTCCCAGAGAGTGATGATAGCAGCAATGAAGTGTTGTCTGATGAGGAATTCAATGACTCCATTGAAAATGACCCTGACTGGGAACCGTCCGAGGAGGATCTAGCAGATCAAGAGGAAGATGAAGAAGATGATGATGAGAATTCAACAGTTTGGTAATTGAATTGTAGCAAGTTTATTAAGCATATATAAGATTAATAAGATTATAACACAGTTTGCACAGTTGATAATGTGGCTTCTGTGAATTTTATTACTCTATGAATCCGAGAGTGTAATTAAAAAAAAAATTATGCAGTGGACAATACACTGTACAGAACATGTTTTAACTGAAATCATTTAAACAGGTATGAAAGTGAATGACAGGCAAGTAATTATAGTTAAAAACTTAAAATCAATATATCGGTGTATCGTTGATTTTAGTCATCTGATATCGATATATCATTGATATGCTTTGCACTGAATCAATGACAGCTCTATGTTTACTTCTGGTCTTATCCAACAAAGATTTGTTAGTTGATAAAAATTATTTTAAAATCATGGAGTATTAATGAATTTCCTGAAACACACACACTAAAGTCTGAAATAGAAGCCTTTTTATTAAATTAATTTATTATCAGTCAAAGAATAGCATTTGAGCCGCGTCACGACAAAACCAACACAATGGGTTTGCGACCAGCTTGGATCCAGACCAGCCTGCGCATCTGCGCAGTCTGATCAGGATCCATGCTGTTCACTTACAGACCATTTAACAAGTAAAGAAACTGAAAGCGAACAGCATGGATCCTGCTCAGACTGCGCGGATGCGTAGGCTGGTCTGGATCCATGCTGGTCGCAGACCCATTATGTTGGATTTGTCGTGACGCGGCTCATTTGGTATCTCCTTCAAAGTAAAGGCGGTTTGCAATACCTGCCAGCATAAATATTTACAGTTATTCAGATGTCCATACATTTTGTACTTGTTTAATGATGCTTTTTTTCACATTATTTTTAGGCATGATTGTATGGAAGACACATCTGATCCTGTTGCAGAGAAGAAGTTTATTGTCTTTGAAAGTTGTCTACTCCAGCTGTTTAAGTTGTGCCATATTTGTTCGGCAGTTTGTTATAACATTAAAAAGAAAGTTGTTGGAAGTATGATTATTATAGAGAGTGTATGTGAAACTGGACATCTAAAAACATGGCGCAGTCAGACTGAACTAAATGGTACTCCAACAGGGAATTTGTTAGCAGCAGGTGGAATTGTGTTTTCTGGAGCTTCTCCGAGTAAAGTGTTGAATTTTTTCAGATTCATTAACATATCAATGATCTCAATGAGTACATTTACGCGAAACCAAAAATCCTTTGTAGTTCCTGCTATTGCCAACACATGGAAGGCTAAACAGACTGAAAATCTAATGGCATGTAGGGGTCAGGATGTAAGAGTAGGAGGGGATGCTCGCTGCTGTTCACCTGGCCATACGGCTAAGTACGGAAGCTATACCCTGATGGATTTAGATACTGGACTTGTATTAGCTACAGAATTAGTACAGGTATGTCATGTGTCTATATTGTAAGGTCACTTTTAATTGTGCCGTATCAGTGGGTCTTTTTCTTTGTTTTCAACACAAGGTACAAAGGTTTCTATTGGATAATAATAATGATTCAAATAATCTGTGTCAGATATTGAGATTTAGTATTTTTCTAGGATTAAGTAATAGAAATTCTTATTAAATTATGATGTAAATATAACTGCAAACAAAAGAATGGAACTAAATTGTATTCACTGGCTGGATTGGATTTTCCCAATCTATTAAAAATAGTATGAGACTCATATTCAATGACCATACATCATAGACTGTAAAAGTCTGTTAATAACATAAATTATGCACATACAAAAATAATTGCTGCATTTTGTTCTTTATGTCATAGTTATTGATTTAGATATCATCTATTTATTGTAATAGTTCAAAGTTACACGGCAATGAGAAGTATATACTTGAAGTATTTTTGCTTGTGGGGCGTTTGCCTAGTTGTGATTTTCAATGGCTCAATAGTTAATAATTATATATTATATAATAGTAATAATAAAATCACCAAATTTGGAATTGTTTTATATTTAGGAAAATTTTATTTCAGAGCAATGAAGTGAAAAATTCTAACGCTATGGAGTTAGAAGGCTTGAAGAGAGCAATAAGCACAGTACAGGATGGGGGTGTGAAATTGAGTGACATTACAACAGATCGACACCTTCAAGTACGCAAATATTTGCGAGAAAATGAGAAGGAAATTAACCATTGGTTTGACACCTGGCATGTTGCTAAAAGTAAGAACTTGCTCAAATCTCAGATCTTAATCAATAGATAAATAAATACGTTATTTGGGAATGTTCGAACTAATGTGTTTAGTAGTTTACTCCAAGTAAGGGTCATATGGTAAATTTATCAGGTTAACTTGTGTATTATTTCACAATGACATTGTTTTTAACTTTACCACAAACAGAACAGTTTTACTCATAAGTTTCATATTGACTTATCTCTATCCTTGATTATTCTTGTATACTGGCACGTCAATTCTATCTTGTGTTTTAAAGTCATACTTTTATTCATTCAAATATCTGAATGTCATTCAACTTAAGATGACTGAGCGTTTTTTAAGACTGAAATTTTTAGTTACATAAATGTGAATAACAGTTAAGCCATTGCTTGAACTTGTTTATATGATCTTGGTTTTAGGTGTGAAGACCAAACTTGCAACACTGTCCAAAAAGAGAGGATGTGAGAAAGTGGGGAAATGGTTACAGTCAATTTCCAATCATCTCTACTTCTGTGCTGCTACAAGTGGGGGAGATGGAGAAATGGTTGAACAGAAATGGCTATCAGTTTTAAACCATATCACAAATAAACATGAAGGTCATGGCAGAAAATTTCCAAAATGTACACACACACACTTATTGAAAGAGATTGGATTAATGCAGGTCAGTACCTGAAAGATGCTTTAGTTTGCATTTCAACAAATTTCTTAAATGATTATCTTTCATTAAGAGAAGCTGCATTTATAGCTGCGTTTAAACATTCATGTCATTATTGATATATGTCGTAAATATCTTTGAGTGCATTGTTGTAGAATAATGCAC
Organism: Ruditapes philippinarum; assembly: GCF_026571515.1. Taxonomy (NCBI): domain Eukaryota; kingdom Metazoa; phylum Mollusca; class Bivalvia; order Venerida; family Veneridae; genus Ruditapes; species Ruditapes philippinarum. The sequence goes on from NW_026854924.1 coordinate 37,402, forward strand.
AGTTCAACGTCGAATGCTGATAAAAAGAGAATTGATATAAACCTACTAAACTAAATTGAGTTTAGAAGAATTTTCCTGATGTCATTTGCTTAATTGGCGTCATATGGCATGTAAGCATCTGATTTTTTGTGCTGTGCATCTATTGTGTAATAATGCACTTGACAGCCATATCTGTTATCAAAATGTGTGAAGCTTGTAAGAATTTAAATTTGTGAATTGTGGATGTAATTGAAAAATGGTGTTTGCTTAATGATGAAGTATCAAATAAAAGAATTAATTGTTGAAATTGGCAAATACATTTTATCACTGTCTGTGTCTGAAAAATGCAGGAAGGGATGTCTGAGATCTTTCTTAGTCAACAATTTATCTTAACAGTATTGTTGGTTTAAAACCAAAGAATTCAATACAAATGTCTGTAAAATGTGCTCAGAAACTTGTATATCAGATCAGTACTTTTAAATGATGTTGTTACAACTGTAAAAAAAAAGTAGCACTGACTACATAAGATGCTTATGAATGGTTTGTAGTAATAGACATTTTCAAGCCAGCTGGATTGCTTCTTTATGTCTTAAACCTAAAATTCCCAGACAAATGGCTCCATGTTATATTCTGCATGAATAAGCTTATAAAATATTTTTTATTTAAGGTTCAAAAGCACACAAAGAGTTACAGTTGTTACTTGGAAACAAGCGGCTAGTTTCAGATATCAGAAAGTTATCTCCCGTTGACCAGACATCAGGCCTTGAAGCTCACCATAAAGTTGTGTGTCAGTTTGCGCCGAAATTTGTTAGTTTCTCATATGCAGTCATGAAGCAAAGGTTAGTTGAGAAAAAAAATTTGTTCTTATGGAACACGTTAACAAACATGCATTTTACTTTAATCTGGGACTGATATACTAGATACAACCTTTACAGAGCAACATCCTAATAATTAATAAATAATTATATCAGCTGAGAGGTGATGCTCCTGAAAGATAAAATTAATTATGAAGGCATACTTTGTGGAAACTTTTACTGCTGTTATAAAGAAGGTTATTGCTCTACAGATAGCTGCAATTCAGGCTTTGCACTTTACTTTCTTGTAATATTTCAACACTATTCCTAAATTACAACAAAAATATTTTCAGAGTCAACCTAGCAGCCCTGCATACATGTTCAAATGCTGGTAGAGCACAGGCAGTTACTAGAGAGGGGCTTCTTCGGTACAACCTAGGGTACCCAAAGTACAAAGGTGGAAAACATACTGTGAAACCAATCATGGAGGAATGCAATTATGGTAAGATGAACTAAATTGTCATTCATTTGCTAACTTTTCTGATATTTTCCAAAAACTGAGGTAAATAAAGGTATATTTGACACCCTGTGATAAATGACTAAAAATGAAAGCAAAACCATATGGCATTTATGCTTTATAGGTTGAAGGACAATGTGTAGTATTGATCAAAATTTAGCACAACTGAACACTATTAATTTATTTTATAGAGAAAGGCATGTTATAGTTGTTAACATTCTGCTGCTTATGTAGAAATTGGTGAAAACTATTATGTTTAAATTATAAATTGAATAACCAATATACTGATATAATAATAGGAATGACTTAAAAGATTTCTACAAGTTGTTTTGTTTATCTTTTATTGCACTCAATTCATATGAACATGGAATGCAAGAGTCAATCATATACAACTTTAATTTCTTAAACACTCCTAACCAGTAATAATATATACAAAGTTACAAGTATCAATGACTGATGTTTTGTTTACTTGTTACAGATTACATTGACAAGCTAAATTCAGAGCTGATTCGACTTAGGATGAAGTTCAGCTCTCACAAGAAAGCACAGGTAGCTGCATATCAACTTTATGTTGCACCCCCACCCCTCTCATCAGGAGCAAATCATGTCTCGAAGTCAGAAGCTATTTCTGCTTTCAAATCTAGGTATTCATGACACTAGATGTCATCAAAAATCCCGGGCATATTTGTATCCAGTGTATTGTTGTGAAGGAAAGTATGCTCTAATTGCTGTGACTGCACATGCAGGTAACACACGCCTGTCATATTTTGCCAGACGATGCCAAATCCACCGTGCAAGTCTTCGATAGGCCACATACCTGTATGTCCTGTAATGGAAATGGGATGAAAGACTTAAGTATTTCCTGTTCTTTAAATACTTGAACAAGCATAAAAGTACAGGTTAATGAAAAGACTTTTAGTGTCAACTTCTGTTTCTGCACAATGTTGAGCCCAGTCAGGCTATGTACAGTAATATGTTTACTATAAACATCTTTATTACAGGGGACAAGATTTATTATGCTAGCTTTTGTATTCTCCTGTATTAAGTTTTGAACATTTATATTTATTTATTTATAAATAGTTAGTTTTTTTAAGAATTCTTTTTATATAAATTATATCTACTATACACTTAAAGGCCCATTATGCCTCAAAATGCTTTTTATTTTTATTTCTTGAAAGCTTTTTTAAAATTGTTGTATTCTTTTATAGTATCACAAAAGTTACTCATTCACATACCTGTACCATCTTTTTATCATTTGTTTTATGACAATGAATACAGTTATAGTGAATTAGTATTTGTTAACATTTTGCTACTTATTTATTACAAAATAATCTCATTATCACTACATTCTTCAGGAAATACACATATGACATCCCCTTTAACTTTTATTTAGAGATTATAAGATTGTAAAATTCAGATTTGACCATTCAAATTTATTTGTTTCTGGGACATAATGTGCCTTTAAAGTAATTGTTCTTTGTCATTTCATACATCATGTTTGACAAGATTCATAACTCTAACATCTGTTCAAGAAAGATGTCCTCTATGAACTTTACTTTATAATACTTTTTGCTCATAATTTTGTAACTGTATTTTTCTCAGATTTCAAGTTGTTTTTTCTACAAGTGCATAGAAATGTTTGTTTAACTTTTATTGACATGGTTACAGCCATATTATATGGTGCAAAAATATAGAACATTTTAGTGCTTTCTAGATACTTATTCAGAAATATATATCATAATGGATTTTTTCTTTATAGTTTTGACTTCCTTTACCAGTACTTAATTCCTGTCACAGCTTTTGTATTCTAATAAGTAGAGCATGCTGTTTCCTGTCACAGCTTTTGTATTTATGTTTGTTTTTCTTTTTTATTCTGTTTATAAAATGTTAAAAATTCTATTTATTTACATCATTTATTGTTTTATTAGTTTTAAATTCAAATTAATTTCCTGTTTAAATAAATTCTGCAATGTTGGCTAACTGACACTTGTGTTTTGTAATTAATATCCCATTAATGGTTATTCACAAATGTATGTAGGAAATACATACTCATGAATTGGCTCCTCGTCTCCCACTGGTCCATTTTGCTGAAGAAATTCGTAAAATGACACTTCAATAACATCCCTATTTAAACAGTTCCCCACAAATCCTGGATGTTGGGTTATACAGCAAAAACCGTCAAGCTTTTCAGAAAGCTCTCCAAACTCCATGCAGCATTTACTCTCAATACCGGTTGGCATGGCGCTGCAGTTTCTGCATTCACACCTGAAATAAAACCAGGGTGTATTTGTTTGAAGAAATTGAATCGGAAAAGGTAAAGATCTTCCCATAAACTATGATCTGACAAAATGTCCTTCGACACATATCATAATCATTACCTCCACATATTTTTCTCATTTTTTTTGTGAAGAAGTGTAGTTTTTGTGAGGCAAATTAACTAATTCACTGAATGTATTTCAGTTGTATTCATTACTGCAAAGATTATGTTGTTGACGAAAAACATACATTAACAAACCTGGAAATAATTAAGAGGCATATTATGATGCTAACAGTAACAATTTCAATTTATGTTAAATTATTAGCTAGTCTCATGTTTATTCTAGTTTCCGACTTTACTGACAACAAAAAAGAGGGGAAACATTTAAGAAAAAAGTTTTTTACCCCAAAAAAAGAATGAATAATCTTACTGATCGGACTCCGAGGTATAAATCATCATTAAAATAAGAATGTCACTCCGTACAATGTATACCAGCTCAAACTTCGTTCAAAGTATTTCCTTCGCCACTGACTTACAGACGTGTGTATACGACAGTTATTATGGCCGATAATTCAATCTTTGTATGACCTTTATTTCAGTATCAACGTAAACAAAGATACAAAAGACAGCCATTTATCTTGGAAACTTACGCGGCTAAAAAGAAAATAATGTCCATGTATTTATATAATAAAATTACCAGTTAACATTCCCAATCCTCTCTCGATTTCGGTCATTTTCTACGGCGAAATCAAAGTCTAATTCTTCCTCCGATTCTTCATCATTGGAATCGCTCTCGTTAATTTCAATTGTCGGTTCAGGTTCGTACATGTATGGCTGAACGACAAAATTATCATCCAACTCGTAATCAAAGACATTACCTTCCATAATTCGTATTTTCAGTACCAATTGTACGTGTTTATATTGTGAAGTTACTACTTTCAGTTTACACTAGGGATAATTATACGTCACTTCCGGTTTGAGGTCGCACCTGCTAAACGGATAGCAAGTCTATCATCTGTGCGATACCGGGTTTTGTAACGGTAATACTAAAGCAATTTCCGTGAATTTTATTCGAATTTTAGGAAAAATAATTTTATTAAAGTATGTTTAATATGATTAGATACTAAAAAGAGCAATTTTAAAGCGAGCTCAGGAACCTTTAAGTGAGTGGAATGGATTGAAAGACTGTGTGTGTGTGTTGAGTTTATTTACCCTCGCCACTGGTTTAAAACCATATGGGCGAGCATATGCTTCATTTATTATAGGGAAAACACTTTATTTAGTTAATATCTGCATATGTGACTAGTGAGTACAATATTTCCTGCCCCAACAATGCAAAATAATTGCACTGGATGGGGCCGGAAAACGGTGGGATTATATCCCACACTAAGATTAAAAAGCTGTATTTAAACAATGCAAAATAATTGCACTGGATGGGGCCAGAAAACGGTGGGATTATATCCCACACTAAGATTAAAAAGCTGTATTTAAAATTTAAACTTAAATTAAAAAGGGGTGAAGACGCTTATACGCGGACGTCTTCTATATAGGGAACAAAAAAAACCCCTAATAATTATGTTTAATGATAGCTTCATTTATTGCAAATCATATTTATAATGTTAAAACAAATATTAAAAGGGGGGAAGACGCTTATACCCGTACGCCTTCTATAACAGACCAACACAGTTAGGGAGAACAATGCAGGAACGATTTTGACAGATAGCGCCGAACCACGTTTAATAGGTAAATTTTGATTGACCGAAAAATGGTGTGATTTGTAAGGCTAATTAAAAAGAAGTGATAAGAAATGATTGGTTGATAGTAAACAGATTTCATTGGCGCATTAACTATCCGATTTTGGAGCTTAGCTTGAAGAATTTTGTTATCTAAACCTCGTGGTCTCTGTGTTGACATTTCTGCATATCTATATTATTAATTAATAATAATTAACTAACACCATTAAGAGTCTAATTAAAAGAATATTCATTAATTTTTGTGGTTTATTAAAAAAATTATAGATATTTCCCTATACAGCATATCAAATATGTGGCCAATAGTCAATTTAACAATAAACAAAAATATCTTACCAACTTAAACTCCCCCAAAGGGAAAAGCTTTTTATTTATAAATGTCACATCACTATAATAATTAAGAGTAATCTCTTAATGAGATAATAAAGAAAATTCCATCAAAATCCATTAAAAATTAAAGAAGATATGGCCAATTACCTATGACACATATACTTAATATCTAAATCACTAAATTTCAGATAATAGTACAAGGGAAGCAATTCAAATTTGGACTAATGATGTCTATTTTTTAAATTTGTTGTTTGATATAATTAATAATGGCCATAATAAGATCAAATGGTTATAATATGATCTATTTAGGATATAAATATGTAATTTTAACAAGTTTAAGATAATATTTGATAATAGGATAGGAGGAAAATAAGAATTATAGCTAAAAAAGGTAAATTTCTGGTATAAATAGGAGTTGTCCTCCCAATACTTGAATTTTTGGGTTATTATTGGTTTTACTCTATAATCATACTTAGTTTAACTATTAGGGAACATATGAAATGTATACAAATGAATTTTAAAGAAATAAATGACAAAGTGCCCCCAATTACTGTAATAAATGAAATTATATACATAGAAACATAATAAATATAACCTGTCAGAGGGGAAACCAACATTATACATGAAAATACTGAAATCTGTTTACATTTTCTACCAACCTGGGTGCCAGAGTAGAATTTAAATGTTATATAAAATATTCCAATTAGACTTTGATGGGGACAGATATGGGGCGGGCTGAACTGAGCGTGTGGACAGGCCGTACCTCAGGGAAACTTGACCCCATGCTGTCCTAATTAAATATTCAACTGTTTCTATATAGTAGAAATACACATAGATATATTGGTAATTTGGTATTAGTTTAATACCTATTCTAATGGTGCTATTTTAAGGTGATTTGTGGTTTGTCCTTCCTTGGGTGCATATTTCCTCCATGAACAACTTTAATTGGTATTGTTCTATGTCATCTAATTATCATTTGGCTCCAAGAGAGCCAGCTTTATTAATGTTAAATATGGTATATTCATATGGGTGTATAAATTTTCCAATTACCTGCCAGTGGGTGTTGCCATCACTACTTTATTGTTCCAGTTTATTCTATTTTTGTGATAATATTTATGAGCTCCATTAGATATAAATTTTTTAAAAGTTGTAATAGTGTACAGGTCAGTCACTTTTTATTGTAAATAATCTATTGTTTCTTTTATTACATGTAATTAAATTTTAAAAGTGGTCCTAAAAAGTGGCCGTTAAACGGTGAGACAACTACATAATATGTTTATTATTTACAAGGGATAAAAATATAGATAGGGGGGATAAAATGGAGTCTTTATGTGACATTGTAGGTATCATGTAGCCACAACCCAATTTTGATTGATAATGTACCAGGGACAATAAAAATAAGTGATAGTGTACAGTCAGTATTTAAGAAATATGTATTAAAATGTATTAAAAATGTAAATAAATAAGCAATATATAGTTGTCTCACCGTTTAACGGCCACTTTTTAGGACCACTTTTAAAATTTAATTACATGTAATAAAAGAACTATAGGTTATTTACAATAAAAAGTATTTGACCTGTACACTATTACAACTTTAAAAAAATTTATATTTAATGGAGCTCATAATTAATGTCATAAGAATAGAACAAACAAAAACAATACAGTAATGATGGCAACACCCATTGGCAGGCAATTGGAAAATTTGTACACCTATATGAATATACCATATTTTACATTAATAAAGCTGACTCTCTTGGAGCTAGATGATAATTACATGAAATATAACAATACAAATTAAAGTTATTCATGGAGGAAATATGTACCCAAGGAAGGACTAACCACAAGTTACTACAGAAAGTTATCCCTTAAAATAGCACCATTAGAGTAGGTATTAAACTAATTACCAAATTACAAATATATCTATGTGTGTTTCAACCATATGAAAACAGTTAAATATTTTATAAGGACAGCCTGGGGTCGAAGATTCCCTGAGGTACGGCCTGTACACACGCTCAGTTCCGCCCGCCCCAAAGCTGTCTTCTGGTACCCAGGTTGGTAAAAATTTAAACAGATTTCAATATTTTCATGTATAGTGTTGATTTCCCCTCTGACAGGTTATAGTTTTATGTTCTATGTATAGAATTTCATTTATTACAGTAATTGAAGACACTTTGCCACATATTCTCTTCAAAATTCAATTGTAGTACATTTTATATGTTCCTTAATAGTTGAACTAAGTATGATTATGGAGTAACACCAATAATAACCCAATATTTCAAGTAGTGGGAGGACAACTCCTACTTATACCAGAAATTTGCCTTTCTAGCTATAATTCTTATTTTTCTCCTATCCTATTATCAAATATTACATTACACTTATTAGAATTACATATTTATATTCTAAATAGATCATATTATAACCATTTGATCTTTTTGTGACCATTATTAACTATATCAAACAGCAAATTTAGAAAATAGACACCATAAGTCCAGATTTGAGTTGCTTCCCTTGTACTATTATCTGAAATTTAGTGATTTAAATATTAAGTTTATGTGTCATAGGTAATTGGCCATAATTATCTTCTTTAATTTTTAATGAATTTTGATGGGATTTTCTTTATTATCTCATTAAAAGATTGCTCTTAATTATTATAGTGATGTGGCATTTGTAAATAAAGAACTTTACCTTTTGGGGGAGTTTAAGTTGGTGAGATTTTCTTGTTTATTGTTAAATTGACTATTTACCACATATTTGATATGCTGTATAGGGAAATAACCATAATTTTTTTAATAAACCACACAAATTAATGAAAATTCTTTTAATTACCGTATAACCCCGTTTAAACGCCCCCGGGGGCGTTACATTTTACCAAAACAAAGTTCCCAATTTTTACCGGTCCCTTTTAAACGCCCCCTCTTCCAGCAGCTTCCAGTTACTACCTTTAAACTAACATTTGAGTCGACCCCTGTACGTGTACACTCTATGTAAAGCTAGGTAGTGTAAATAGCCAGCGGTTTAAATCAGCTGATTCTTGACACAAGTCATGTACGCATCTCATGTACAATCAAGTTATCGTATGATGTCACTGCTGCACATGTTGCCGAAACTTAATAAAATACATGGAGTTTTTGTTCAAATTGTTGAATGTTTATTATTAAATAAGCAGTTTAAGGAAGTGTTTGTGTTTAAAATTCGGATTTTGATTTATGGTACTTGGATTATCATCAGATTAAGGTAGGACTTTTCATATTATTTTGTCAATTTCTGTTTGGAACAAAAAAATTTTTTTTTGCCTGAAGGGGGGGGGGGGGGGGGGGGGGGGGGGGGGGGCGTTTGAACGGGGGTATACGGTAGACCTTTAATGGTGTTAGTTAATTATTATTAATTAATAGTATGGATATTTCAATTGTATTTGGGTTTTATTTTTGGTTTTACTGGGCCATCTATTTTAATGTCAGAGGGGAAGAAAAGTAAGATTTTACATTAAAGGCCAATCATGACTTCATATGTTAATATGACTGCTGGGATCAAGGTCACAGTTGTATTTGGACAAATAAATTAACATTAAAGCCCCATCACTAAAATACTCAGAGATATGGGTTATTATTTGTTTAAATCTTATCTGTTAGACAACAGTTTAGAATAAATAACTCTAAAGCTTTAAAAATGTGTACTGAGTATTTCTTTGGTGGACTCCGTATATTTTGTGTGTTATATCCCAAACCTACAGCACCAAGTGCCGACTGCAGTTCATTTCTATGGTCTCTGAACTGGTCACACTCATGCAATAGGTGGGATATATTGTATCTCACTCCACATTGGGCACAGTTGGGGCTCATTTTCTTGATATATTGGCCAGAATCCCCTGGTAATAGGGTTGTGCCCAACCTCAGTCTTGTTATGGCCCTATCTATTTTTAAATTGTTTGAATATTGAGCTGGGCAACTGAGCCCCACCGAGCTATTTATATGTTTTCTCTGATCCTGGCAGGAATTAGATTCAGCTTGCCACAAGTGAACTATATATTTTTGGCGTCCGCGCCGAAGCGCGGCGCCCCTTTATGTAATGAAATCAGATTTTGTGAAAGGGCGACAGCAACTTCTCTAGCCTTTTAGTCGGTCATCATAAAAGCCGATCATTCCGATCGGTATGAGGGTGCTTGATTATTATTAATTAAAAATGAAATGTCGCGATATGTACAATGAATTGCGAACTGGAGGATTTCGCAATGCAAACATTTTCAAATGCAATAACCTTTTCCGTCTCTTCGGTTTTTTTATTTATCATTTTGTAGTACACAGTGGGTTATCATGGTATGTTAAAATAGAATGATGAGTTGATGACCTTAATATTCCGAAAATCTATTTATAGAGGGATGTACTCCTATCGGTATTCGGGTCTCTCCCGGTCTATTTTGACCGTGATACTAGTGACCGGCGAAAAGTATCACACGTTTATTGTCCGGTCTCTCCTGGTTTTGGAGTAGATGTTTGATATCATTACAGAACAGAACAAATATTTTCCAGATAAATAAGCTTTTTTCCAAAATGAATGTTTGTCACTTAGGTTGCTTACAATAATTAATAAGCATAGATCAACTCTTTAATATATTGATTATTATTATACTTAAACATACAATTCGAAAAAAAAACAACAACAACAATAGCATGTTTCATTTTAACTACATGAAATAAAAACAATAAATATGTACAATAATTGTGAAAAAGGTACATTTTTATGGTTTTAATATGACACTATCAACTTTGAAACATTTTATTTAATTTGTTATTCGTGTTTAGTAAAGATGCCGAGGAATAATTCAAAAGTTACAAATTAGATTTTATTAATTATTTGATTGATTGATAATTTAAAAAATGATAAAGAAAAATACAGATGTACATGGTTTAAGAATAAACCATATTGTATATTGAAAGATTAACCATAATTTTCTGACTTTTAATATTTAAGTTTTGACTTATAATCGTCGGTCAATATGACTTTTGAATTCTTAAAATTTATTTAACAATTTTAATAAAAAAGAATAGTAAAGGTAAAAAACTCAATATTAAAATAGCACATAAAAACATAAAAACACAAAAAGAGAGAGGAAAACAATGTTCATAAAATCTGTATTTTTGTTATTAAAATAGATATTACAATAATATAATAAACAATAATGTTCAACATGACATGTAATATAACCAGTGTCATATTTTTACTAAGTGTGAACAGATACCTTAAGAGGGGGTCTTCGCTAAAAACGATTACATAATAAGGGACAATTCCACAAGTGTGGTGTTGATCATGCGTTACACATGGGTATGGATTATAAATGATCCGTTGCCAATCAAAGTTCATTATGAACAATGTCTTCCGTCTGTTCATTTTGGTAATAACTAATTAATCATTGAAAAGTTTATAAGAATATCTTGACATCATATGTCTACTAGTTCATCTTCACTTTCTGCATTTCTTGCTTGGACGCCCTTTGATGCTTTGCATCAATGCTTTTCTTGTTTTATTTTGGAATATATCTCAGTGGGGGAGAGTGAGATTGATTCAGTGACACTGTTGAGGTTTAAGCCCATTTTGGCCACCCTGTCTGCCTGTTCATTGCCTTAGATCCCTATATGTGCTGGACACCAAACTATGGTAACCTGTTTTCCTAGGTTTAGGACTTTATTATATAATAGAATTATTTCATTTAATAAGTCTGGTCTCGACTGACTGTTGTTGGATTTCAATGAGATCAGTGAAGAAAGTGAATCCGAGAAAATGACAGCTTTTATTATATCACTGTCATGAATCCAGCACATAGCATTTCTAATAGCAAGGAGCTCGGCGGTATAGATGGATGTATTATTGGTTAACCTATCAATTTTTTCATATTGTATGGAAGGTATGACTACTGCCGAGGCAACCCTGCCAGAGTCCGGGTCCTTTGATCCATCAGTATAAATGTGTGTTTGACCTATATATTTGTTAATTAAAATTTTTGTTTCTGTATTTGCGAGATGCGGCAAATCAGATTTGTTCACTTTTTCTTGTAACGTTATGTCAACCTCAGGCAAAGTCAGGGTCCATGGCGGAACCTCCATGGGCCGCTTCTCAACAATGTTTGAATCCTTAATACCACAGTCCTCCGCCAGGTCCTGCCTTGCAGCACCAAAGGGGAGGACTGGGTCTTTAAACCTATTAAGTTTATAGTGGCCTTTTCCCAGCAGTCCATGTACCGGGTTGTCTGCCGCAGAGGCTCAAACCCGGGTATAATATTTTAAGGTTTGGGATTTCCTCCTTATTTATAGGGGTACTATACCGGCCTCCACCTCCAGGTCCCTAGCTGGTGTGGGGTAAAGGGCCCCCATGGCTAATCTGAGAGCAGTGTTTTGTACGATATCTAGTTTATTTAAATGTGTTTTTTTAGCACAAGAATAGATCTGAGCACCATAATCTATCTTTGAACGTATTAAGGATTTATATAGGAGTAATAGGCTATTCTTATCAGTCCCAAAATCAGTGCCTTTTAACATCCTCATGACATTTAAATCCTTTTATAAATACGCCCGTTTGAAAAACGGGACGTATTATGGGAACGCCCCTGGCGGGCGGGCGGGCGGTCAGGCGGGCGGGCGGTGTCCAATTTTGTCCGGAGCATATCTCCTACATGTATGGAGGGATTTTAATAAAACTTCATAGAAATGTTCACCACTATGAGGAGCAGTGTCGCCGAATGAACTTGGTCTCTAGGTCAAAGGTCAAGGTCACACTTAGAGCTCATTGAAAAATGCTTGTCCGGAGCAAAACTTCCACATGTATAGAGGGATTTCAATATTACTTGGCACAAATGTTCACCATTGTGAGGTGGAGTGTCGCATGCAAGATTCAGGTCCTTGCGGCCAAAGTCAAGGTCACACATAGAGGTCAAAGTTCAGATAAAAATATGAAGATGTGTATATGGACCATTTAGTCATCATTTATTGAGGGATTGTAACACAAATGGTCATTATCAAGACTATGGCTGTGATACATATAATTTAGGTCAATATATACAAGGTCAAGGTCACTAAAGATGATGAAATATCCAGATTTTGTAAATAGAATTTAATCAAAGGGAGACAACAAAGTTATAACTTTGTTCATAAATGACTTACACAATTACTCCTTTTGATCTACTTTCACTTTCAATTCTAAAATTAGAATTTAATCAAAGGGCATAAAATAATCCTCTTCCTTGGACTTGAGTATGTTCTAAAGAATGTAACATTTATTTACACATGTTTCATTCATTGGTCAAGATTCTTAACTGTGATAACTATGGTGTTCTGTAGACTTGGTATTTGTTCATTAAGATCATACAGTAATTACCTTATCAAATGTAAATACTTTCTCATAGAAATTTAATTATATTTTAATTTTCAAGTAAATATCAGTTCAGCTCATTCAAAGATTAAGAATTGTAATGAAATGTATTTCCCTAGAATAAAATCTTAAATCAGAATTTTTTAGTTATTAAATTACAATTACATGTACTTTTTATACGCCCGTTTGAAAAATGGGACGTATTATGGGAACGCCCCTGGCGGTCGGTCGGGCGGGCGGCGTCCAATTTTGTCCAGAGCATATCTCCTACATGTATGGAGGGATTTTCATGAAACTTCATAGAAATGTTCACCACTATGAGGAGTAGTGTCGCGCACATGAACCAGGTCTCTAGGTCAAAGGTCAAGGTCACACTTGGAGCTCATTGAAAAATGCTTGTCAGGAGCAAAACTTCCACATGTATAGAGGGATTTCAATATTACTTGCCACAAATGTTCACCATTGTGAGGCGGAGTGTCGCGCGCAAGATTCAGGTCCTTGCGGCCAAGGTCAAGGTCACACATAGAGGTCAAAGTTCAGATAAAAATATGAAGATGTGTATATGGACCATTTAGTCATCATTTATTGAGGGATTGTAACACAAATGGTCATTATCAAGACTATGGCTGTGATACATATAATTTAGGTCAATATATACAAGGTCAAGGTCACTAAAGATGATGAAATATCCAGATTTTGTCCGGAGCATATTTTCTACATGCATGGAGGAATTTTAATGTTACTTTATAGAATTGTTCACCACCATGAGACGTAGTGCCCTGCACATGAACCAAGTCTCTAGGTCAAAGGTGAAGGTCACAGTTAGAGCTCATAGAAAAACGCTTGTCTGGAGCAAAACTTCTACATGCATAGAGGGATTTCAATATAATTTGGCACAAATGTTCATCATTGTGAGGCTGAGTGCCGTGCATAAAATTCAGGTCCCTGCGACCAAGGTCAAGGTCACACATCCTGTGCATATCTTCCCTACTGATTTGTTTTAAGGTTCATTTAACAACACAGTGCGAAGAATAAAAAGTTCCTTGCTAGATAACACTTATCCATAATGCCCCCATCTCCATCTAAAGCTTTCGTAAACGGGCGTATTTTTTGACTTTGGCACCCTTGTTAACATCTGTTGACCAAATCCTTGATATGCGGCCCGAATGTTAATTTTTATGCCCCCACAATGTGGGAGCATATAGCGTTGCACTTGTCCGTCCGTCCGTCAGTCTGTCCGTCCGTACGTCCCGAAATCTTGTGAACGCAACTCCTCTTAAACCGGATGGCAGATTTTGCTTAAACTTACAGGGATGAACAACCTTAATGTGTAGATGGTAGTAAAGGAAGGAATTTTTGCTGCGACCAAATTTAACAGAATTATGGCCCTTTGTTGATTTTTTCACTATACTCTATGTAGAAATTTTGTGAACGCAACTCCTCTTAAACCGGATGGCAGATTTTGCTTAAACTTACAGGGATGAACAACCCTAATGTGTAGATGGTAGTAAAGGAAGGAATTTTTCCTGCGACCAAATTTAACAGAATTATGGCCCTTTGTTGATTTTTTCACTATATACTATGTAGAAATTTTGTGAAAGCAACTCCGCTTAAACCAGATAGCAGATTTTGCTTTAACTTACAGGGATGAACAACCTTAAGGTGAAGAAGATAGTAAAGGAAGGAATTTTTGCTGCGACCAAATTTTACAGAATTATGGCCCTTTGTTGATTTTTTCACTATATATTATATAGAAATTTTGTGAAAGCAACTCCTCTTAAACCGGATGGCAGATTTTGCTTAAACTTCCAAGGATGAACAACCTTTATGTGTAGATGGCAGTAAAGGAAGGAATTTTGCTGCAACCATATTTAACAGAATTATTGCCCTTTGTTGTTTTTTTCATTATATACTATGTACAAATTTTGTGAACGCAACTCCCCTTAAACCGGATGGCAGATTTTGCTTTAACTTCCAGGGATTAACAACCTTAATGTGTAGATGGTAGTAAAGGTAGGAAGTTTTGCTGCGACCAAATTTAACAGAATTATGGCCCTTTGTTGATTTTTTTACCCCCACAAACGAAGTTTAGGGGGGGTATATAGGAGTCAGCTTGTCGGTCGGTTGGTCGGTCGGTCGGTCGGTCGGTCCACATCATGGTTTCCGGACGATAACTAGAGTTTGGAATGAGGTATTGTAATCAAACTTGGTATATAGCAACCTTATGTGGAAACTCCGGTTGGTATTGCATTTGGACCCCCTGGGGTCAAGGTCAAGGTCACCGTTACTAAAAATAGAAAAATGGTTTCCGGACAATAACTAGAGTTAGGAATGAGATATTGTTATCAAACTTGGTGTATAGCAAGCTTATATGAAGACCTGGGTTGGTATTGCATTTAGGCCCTCTGGGGTCAAGGTCAAGGTCATGGTTACTAAAAATAGAAAAATGGTTTCCGGACAATAACTTGAGTTAGGAATGAGATATTGTAATCAAACTTGGTGTATAGCAAGCTTATATGAAGACCTGGGTTGGTATTGTATTTGAATCCCCAGGGGTCAAGGTCACCATTACTAAAAATAGAAAAATGGTTTTCGGACAATAACTAGAGTTAGGAATGAGATATTGTTATCAAACTTGGTGTATAGCAAGCTTATATGAAGACCTGGGTTGGTATTGCATTTGGACCCCCTGGGGTCAAGGTCAAGGTCACCGTTACTAAAAATAGAAAAATGGTTACTGGACAATAACTTGAGTTAGGAATGAGATATTGTAATCAAACTTGGTGTATAGCAAGCTTATATGAAGACCTGGGTTGGTATTGTTTTTGGACCCCCTGGGGTCAAGGTCAAGGTCACCGTTACTAAAAATAGAAAAATGGTTTCCGGACAATAACTAAAGTTAGGAATGAGATATTGTTATTAAACTTGGTGTATAGCAAGCTTATATGAAGACCTGGGTTGGTATTGCATTTGGACCCCCTGGGGTCAAGGTCAAGTTCATCATTCCTTAAAATAGAAAAATGGTTTCCGGACAATAACTAGAGTTAGGAATGAGATATTGTAATCAAACTTTGTGAAAAGCAAGCTTATTTGGAGACCCCAGTTGGGATTACAATTAATTGAAATATTTCGTTGTACACAGTTGATAGTTTGTGTTGAATTTTTTCTTCAGACTACTTATTTTTCAAAAAGTTGCTGGTGGGGGTATTAATCACCTTCAGTGATAGGTCTAGTTAGTTTTCAACTTGTGGCACATGTAGTCCAAAAAATATTTGACCCAGAGTCATAAGATTGACAGAACAGTGGCGTGTGGGGGCATCCGTGTCCTATGGACACATTTCTAGTTCATCTAAAAGTAAACCTAGAAATCGGACTGTTTTAACAAAATTAATGGGTGTACCACCTAAAGATACGTTCAAATTGTGCTTTTTTTGATTACCAAATACAATACCCACAGTTTTAGTTTCAGATATTTTAAAGCCCCATTTTTGTGCCCATCCCCATAGAGAGTCCATGCCAGCTTGTGCATCCTTGGCTAGCTTAACCAAATTGGACCAAGATTTCCAGGTGCTGGAATCATCAGCAAACTGGCTAATGACCATACCAGAACCTGAGAGAGATTCTGGTAAGCCGTTAATAATAATAGAGAATAATAACGGTGAGAGGATCAAGCCCTGGGGTGTGCTACGCTCCACTGGCTCTGTATCAGACATTGAACCCTCAACTCAAACCGATATTTTCCTGCCCTCTAGAAAAGACCTTAAATACTGGAAGCAGGCACTTGTCACACCATGTTCTTTTAACTTATATAAAATACCGAAGTGCCATGTAAGATCAAAAGCTGCTGTTAGGTCTAAAAAGATAGCTAGCACTGATCGTGATCTGTTTTTTGCTAGGATCACGTCGCGTTGCAGTCGAGCAAGTTGATCTAAAGTGCTCCTACCCTTTCTAAATCCAGATTGAAAAGGGTTAATAATGTTTTTTGATTCCAGCAGGTTTTCTAAACGGGCCTTAACCATTCCCTCAAGCAATTTCCCTGAGTGAGATGTAAGGCTAATAGGTCTATAAGATTTTGGTTCTGTTTTGTCTTTGCCATTTTTATGCCCCCATTTCGAAGAAAAGGGGGTATATTGCTTTGCACTTGTCGGTCCGTCGGTCCGTCGGTCCGTAGACCAAATGGTTTCCGAGTGATAACTAAAGAACCCTTAGGCCTAGGAACTTCAAACTTGGTATGGTGATTGGTCATGACCAGTAGATGACCCCTATTGATTTTGGGGTCAAGGGGTCAAAGGTCAAGGTCACATTGACCTTGTAAGCAAAAACGGTTTCCGATCAATAACTAAAGAACCTTAAGGCCTAGGAACTTCAAACTTGGTATGCTGATTGGTCATGACTAGTAGATGACCCCTATTGATTTTGGGGTCAAAGGGTTAAAGGTCAAGGTCACATTGACCTTGTAAGCAAAAACAGTTTCCGATCAATAACTAAAGAACCTTAAGGCCTAGGAACTTGAAACTTGGTATGGTGATTGGTCATGATCAGTAGATGACCCCTATTGATTTTGGGGTCAAGGGGTCAAAGGTCAAGGTCACATTGACCTTGTAAGCAAAAACGGTTTCCAATCAATAACTAAAGAACTTTAAGGCCTAGGAACTTCAAACTTGGTATGGTGATTGGTCATGATCAGTAGATGACCCTTATTGATTTTGGGGTCAAGGGGTCAAATGTCAAGGTCACATTGACCTCTTGGGTAAAAACGGTTTCTGATCATTAACAAAAGAACCCTTAGGCCTAGGAACTTCAAACTTGGTATGGTGATTGGTCATGACCAGCAGATGACCCCTATTGATTTTGGGGTTAAGGGGTCAAAGGTCAAGGTCACATTGACCTTGTAGGTAAAAACGATTTCTGATCAATAACGAAAGAACCCTTAGGCCTAGGAACTTCAAACTTGGTATGGTGATTGGTCATGACCAGCAGATGACCCCTATTGATTTTGGGGTAAAGGGGTCAAAGGTCAAGGTCACATTGACCTCTTAGGTAAAAACGGTTTCCGATCAATAACTAAAGAACCCTTAGGCCTAGGAACTTCAAACTTGGTATGGTGATTGGTCATGACCAGTAGATGACCCCTATTGATATTGGGGTTAAGGGGTCAAAGGGCAAGGTCACATTGACCATGTAGGTAAAAATGCTTTCAAATCAATAACTTAAGAACCCTTTGGCCTAGGAACTTCAAACATGGTATGGTGATTGGTCATGACCAGCAGATGACCTATTGATTTTGGGGTCAAGGGGTCAAAGGTCAAGGTCACATTGACCTTGTATGTTAAAACGGTTTCGGATCAATTAAGTAAAAACGCTTAGGCCTAGGAACTTCAAACTTTGTATGATGATTGGTCGTGACCAGCAGATGACCCCTATTGAGTTTTAGGTCAAGGGGTCAAAGGTTAAGGTCATGACCAGTAGATACTTGATAACCCTTATTAATTGTTTGATCACTGGGTCAGAAGTCATGCATAATAACCTTTTCACATGACTAATTGGCTGCTGATAGGGGGCATACATGTTTTACAAACATATCTTGTTGTATATAGGTATGACACATGCCTCCTTCCAAGCATTGGGGTACATCCCCTCAACCCACACCTTATTGTACAACCTGAGCCAGATGTCCAGCACCCCCCTTGGCAGGTGCTTGAACATCTGGTAGGTTATTCCATCCTTTCCCGCGGCGGAATCACGCCTTTTATTCAAACATGACCAAAATTCCGTGATAGTGAAAGGTAAATTTAAAGGCGTGTCATTTTCCGCCGGCTCATATATATTTTTGTTTTGTGACTCAAACTCTGCCTGGTATCTTAAGGTGTCTGGTAACATGTTTCAGTCACTGGAGACCTGTTTGTAGTGCTTTACTAGAAATTCAGCCTTTTCAAAGGGAGTTTTAGCATAATTTTGATTTAATTTTAATAATGGTACAGGATTTGTAGCAGAGCCTTTAATTCTTTTAATTTTCTGCCAAAATAATTTTGCACTACATTTCTGAGTGGACACTGACTCACAAAACTCTGACCAGTTTTCTTTTTTAGCCTGTAATATAGTATGTTTACAGTTGGCTTCTGCTACTTCATACGTTGTTAAAGTTTCAGGGCTTGGATTTTTTTTTTTAATTTGTTTATAGCTTTTTTTCTTTCCTGTACCGCTTTTTGACAATTTTCATTCCACCACGGGACAGACTTATGCCCACCTGCCCTGGGGGTGAAGGTCGGTATAGCCAGTCCAGCCATGTCCATTATTTTTCCTGTCAGATTTTCTAGAAATATATTGATGTCATTACTGTAGACTTCATCATATGTAATGTCCTGACATAATGTATGAAAAGTAAACCAATCTGCCTTTTCATAATTAAATTTTTTTTGATTGGGTAAATTTTGGTTCTCATTGGTTTTTGCATTTAGTGATATAATTAAAGGGAAGTGGTCAGATCCCATTGTATCATTTATTACACCCCAACCCAAAGAAGCCGAAATTTTTGGGGAGGCTAAGCTAAGGTAAGGTCTATACATGAGAGTGTACCTTGAGCCTTATTTAACCTAGTTGGTGAGCCATCATTTAAGAGCACTAAACCCATGTTTTCGACCCATGTCCAAATTTCCTTCCCCCTATAATTTGTTCTTGATGACCCCCATACTTGGTGATGAGCGTTAAAGTCTCCAGTTATCACACATTTAAGTAGATTGTTATCTTGAGTAATGATATCATTTATTTTACTCAGTGATAACTAGTCTGAACCCCTTGAATATATATTAACCAGGACTAATGGGGCACCTGTTAAATGTATTTTGATTGCCTGTATTTCAAAAGCCACTTCCCCTGCTGAATTAATGGGGTTGTCCACAGCAATGACTTCATAGTTAATTGAATTTTTTATAAAAATAGCTAACCCTCCTGCTATATTTTGGCTGCCAACGGCACTCTTATTAAAGTGTTTATATTCAGGGGTGTATCCAGGAAGTGATCTTTCTTTATTTGAGTTCATTTTAGTTTCCTGGATACATAAGATATCAATATGAGGGTTATTATCAATGAAATGTTTTATTTCTGTGTGTTTGACTCGTAAACCCCTGAATATTATGTGAAAAGATATTTAAAGATCTAGACATGACTGGGCCGGTTGAGAAAACTTCTTGTTATGGGGAGACTTTATAAAATTACTTATAGAAGATCTCCCCTTCTAGAGTTTACCTGGGGTGCCAGGAACCTTATACCCCCCTCCTAGCATGTTAGCCCCCCGGGATGTCAAGGCCCTGTGGGTTTTTGTTTTTAAGTCCACAGTCCCATCATTGGCTATTTTTTCGGGCTCGGACTTGAAACCAAATTTGTTTAACAGGACATTTTTTATAAAGATGTCCTGCCGGTTATGGGCTGGTCTGCTTTTATTTTTGATTATGCTGTTATTCAAACTTACAAGTTCTTCTAAGCAGACCGATTTGGTTTCTGCAGATCTATTATTGTCCTTTTTAACATATATAGATCTGAAATGAACATGTTTTTGATTGGCCGGTGACATTTGGGCAGATTTATTAGCCAATGACGGAACTATAGTGATGCTCTTAACCGGTGTGTCAAGGATAGACATTAGCCCGGAAAGAGACAGATTCTTGTATCCCTCGGGGGTCAGGTCCCTTGAGGTAAGTAAGAAGTATGCATGGAGACCATGGAGTCCTCGTCGGTGACATCAAAGTCCCCACAGTCACTCATGGTTCGATCATTTGAACCGTCCGTGGTGATGGGTGACCCTTCTGCCACCGGCGGTGACCCCCTGACCTCCTTGTTGTTAGGAGTGGATGAGGAGGGGGGTTCAATAACACCCCCACTCCCACTCCTATCAATTTTTTCAATATTCGGTTGAAGGTTCAAATCCCTATTGGGGGTCCTCACCTCTGCCACACTCTTATTGAGCAAACGTCCCTGCTCGCCGTTAACAGGCGAGCATGGGGGTGTGACAGAAGGTGAGTCCTTGGGGGGGGGGGGAGGCCACAATCATCCTCTTCCTTGATCATGGCCTCCTCCTCCTTCAGTATGAGCTGGGCCTTAGTCCAGCCTACTTTCCTGGCCCGGGCAATAGCTGTAATTGCTGTGGCGCGGAAAAAGGCGACACAGCCCGTGTATGCCGCGCTATGTCCTTCGCCACAGTTTATACATTTAATAACCTGCGACCCACAGGTCCTTGTATTGTGAGCCCCGGCACACCTACCGCACCTAGTGCTACCCCTGCAGGACTTGGCCATATGACCAAAGCCCTGGCAGAGATAGCACCTGGTGGGAGGCCTAACATATGTCTCAGTTTTATATTTAATTGTTAGGTCATCCTCTCTCAGGTACACATCAAGGGGGCACGCACCTTGAAAGACTGATGTTAAATGCTCCTTTTATATGTTAATGTGTAGGCTGAATACCACTAAATAAATTTCTTCTTCACTCTGTTAAGCTAAGCAAAAATAAATTTGAATCACTAATTCTTTAACTATATATTTCGTTAATAAATGATAATGCCTGTGTTTTTACGTAAAAATGATTTATATGTTACATATCACGTTGCATATAAATATCGTGTTATCATAGAATGATATTCATTATAGACCCTTTCATTTAAGACCGTATTCAAGTTGTCGCCCTTGGATGACGTCATTGGGGGATACGGTGGACAATGCCGATACGATTAAGTATAATAATAGAGGGATATAAAGATCTTAAACCTTTCTCTTTTAAGATTGGCAGATTGAAATTGCCAAAATTTTGTGTAATTCAATAAGATATTACATAAAAAGGATGGTGAAATGAATAAATATGTTTACTATATAATATGGTTAACGATTTGTTTTATTAGTAGACCATATTCCTGGGTAACTGATCATAATCTTACCATTTTCGTTAGATTCTTAATAATGAAAATTTTACCAGGCAGTTAAATCGTACTAACTTGCTAATACCAGAGATATAAATAATGTATCTAGGTCTCTGCTAATATAAAATACCCAAAAGATATTTTGAGTTTCAAAAATGTAAGGATTCTGTTGTTTCGAAAAACGGCTGCGTAATAATTAATTGCAAGATACTGGTTTATTAAAATAATTTTGATTTAAGCATTACTAAGACAAAGAAAAGAAAACAATATAAATCTATGTAATTTAAAAAAAATGTAAAGGCATAAAAAATAAAAAATCTTTTGAATGTACAGGACTGTATACTATTTGTGTCGGCAAAAATGCACTCTCAAAAAATCGTACATCACACCAATATTATTCAAGCTGGTAAAGTAATATTTTCAACTTGATACTTTTTAATTCATACTCTGCTTATCAAATATTTTAAAAAGCACAAAAAAAACAACAAAAACAAGTTGTTATTAACTGAATTATAATTTTACGTATTTTTGACTGTGCCAGTTGGTAGGACTCTGGATCGAGTATCAAATCAGTAAGGCATGACCAATAAAGTCCCTAGGATGATCCATAACAAAATTCGGACCATAAATATTTTGACAACTAACAAAAGTGACGTAATCTGATGCAATGTTATAACTCTAAAAAATGCACCCTGGTGATTTATGATATCACAGCCAAGTGCCGCTTGTATATATACGACATATGTACCCTTTTAATTAATAAGATACGGCCCAGTGGCGCTTATATATACACATCTATTTATCTATGAAATAAGTTGCTGGGAAAAGGTCTTTAAAAAATAGATTTTTAATATCAAAATTATCTTATTATCGTCTGTTGCGAATCTAAAATTATAAAAGTCAATGCCACATGGTTTTCCTTCTTTCCGGAATATTTATAAAATTATACCCTTCACTGGTTCTTTGAAATATTTTTTATACGGCGTAATGAAAAAGAATCAGTAAGTATTGACATAATGCATTCTGTTATTGTTCTATTAAAGCTTGAAAAACAATCATTAAAAGACATTGGCAATCTTATTTTCAACACGGATTTATATTACTAATGTAATATAAATCCGTGTTTTCAGGTTTGTCACAAATACGCCAGAATTTTCTAAATGACAGAAAATAACACAGAAAACTAGAAAATGGCCATTTAAATTTATAATAGGCAATTTCGGTGTGTATAGGTGTTTGTAAAATATTAAAATTTGATTTAGTTACTAGCTTTTTATCCTGGCATTTGAGAAAATCTAGATCTAATAAAAATATTCACTTTGAAATTTCGCTGTTTCACTCCGTTGCGACATGTAGATTTATAAATCTGTGGTAGCGAGAATTAATCTCAATCTTTGCTTTTGTATTTTTTTCTATTGTCTTGATATTGAATTTATGTATGCATGCGTAAATTTTTACATGTTATAATCATAATTGAACGATCAGTATTTACGCATTTAACTTTTCAATAAGCTAACTTTCTATGCGGCATGCATAGTTTTATCCCCCATTTACGTCACATCCGGTAAGGGAAGTAACTCTTCACTGACTGTTATCGCTTAAATGAAAGGGTCTATACTAACGTAATGCTCAACAATTTTGGTAACAGATATTTTTTATTTGACATAAATTAGAGCTGTCATCGATATCGACAATATCGTTGTATTGTTGATATTTTTTTGTCGATCAGTAATTGATACACATTTTAAAAAATAGATACTTTTGACTAATAAATTAAATGTCTAGAAATTATAAAATTCACCAAAAATATATACAAAAGCAGTAATTTATATCTAATGTTATGCTTTTGTTATATAGTGGAATTATTTCATAGCAATGGTGACAAAAATATTGTCTGGAAAAAATCATGCAGTGGACAAGGCACTGTACAGAACATGTTTTTTGACTGAAATCATTGAAACATGTATGAAAGTGAATGACAGACAAGTGAGTATAGGATATTATCGATATATCGGTGTATCGTTGATTTTAGTCACTTGATATCGATATATCGTTGATATGCTTTGCACTGAATCAGTGACAGCTCTAACATAAATGAACAGCAAAGAAATACAGTCAAACGTGTATTAAGCGACCGGGCAAGGGAAACACCAAAAACGGTCGCTTAATGAAACGGTCTCTTAAGACAGTCAGCATGATATAAAAGTCAAAATTTATATATGACATCTTTTTTATTCGATGGGATTGTTTTTCAACTTCATTTTTATCTAAATGTTGAATAATAAGTACGCTCCGATAATCTAAACGGATGCAAATGTAAAAATAACGTTCTGGTATTTATTGACAAAACAGTTTTGATCCATTACGTACATGTTTGACATTTTTTCCAGAATTTTTTAACTTCTTCGTTGTTTTTCCTTATCTCCAACACGAAAACCCTATTAGTGAAGATGTTTTCTGTTGTGCATTTTTTCATTTGAAATAAACAAACTACATCTATTTGTTACGATTAATGTAATGACTGATCAAGTTCAAGGTCAATTCAATGCAGTCTAAATGTCAACAAGCGAAGCGTATACACCATCTCAGTATGGGCGGAGCGTTGCATTGTTTATCCGATATTATTGGATAATACACGTCACGCGTATACTTAACTTCATTTGCATACGCTAAAACGGTATGGAAATAGAGTTTTTTCACACGTTTATTGTTGTGTTTTGATTGCTGACACTTGTGACATAACGAGGTGGCGTTCTCTAAAAACACAATTACTTGACAGGTAAACGTGGTCGTTTAATGAAAAGATTTATGTCAATTAGGTGACTAATTAGCGGTCGCTGGTCGCGTTGAGCAAAAGTCGCTTAATACATTAAAGATATAGAGAGAAAATGATCGGGGGGAATTTAAAGTGGTCGTTTAAGACAAAAGTCGCTTAATACACGTGGTCGCATGGGCAAGTTAGACTGTAATGAAATATCTAAACATGTTATTTTACGTTTAACTTACTCATTTAAGAAGAAAAACAAAGAGCCGGAATTATCTACTCGCACGCATTTAAAATATCCTTTTTACGTACCTCTTCCAGGGCCTCTCAAAATACCGTTATGTTTCTAAATATAACTTTTACGGTGATACCAGAAAATCGAAGAGCTGAATTTATTATGGTGCAAGATTCATCAGAATACGTAAACAAATAAATGAAATATGCCCCCAAAACACTGATTTTCGGCAGAGTTTATCTCCCAAACCAGTATTGTGAAAAATGGCCATTTTCACTGAAAAGCCTCCTCTAACAAGTTCAAACTGCTATGAAACTATGAAAAATGCTTCAATACTAATCAAACTTGGCACAAATGTTGACTGGACCATTGCCTTTGTAACAACATGCTCAGTCTTAAATTTCCTGTTACCATGGCAACGAGGGGACATCTCAGTATTGCCAAAAATCACTTTTTTTCCTCGATTTTTTCCATCAAAATTTACTTCAAAGTGTTGCAACTTCTCAAGGGATTGAGATAGAGTCAAAGGCTTTTCAGCGTTGGTTACACGTCACCTTATGATCAACCTAGGGTCATTTTAAGCCTCTCACAAGTCCAAAATTTTCTTGGCGATGAGGGGGACTCCGCCCCCCTTCAAACCCCCCTAACAGAAGGGGGTACATCCCCCTTCTGGCAACCATCTGATGTATTATTTGGATGGGGGACGGCGCCGAAAAAAAGGTCACTTTTTTTTACAACATTTCTCAAATGAAAAACAGTGTTTGGAGTCTAAATAGGACATTTTTCACTGTTTGAGGCCTCAAAAGGTGGGTGGGGGTCAAAAAGCCGTCGAAACACGCTTATATAAGGGAAAAGGTTAACAAAAAAATGATGAAAAACCTTGGAATCACCCAAAATCTAGTTTTTCCATGTTAACATGTGGTCTTTTACCTAATTTTGGTGAAAAATTGTTGTTTTGTAACATTTATAATTTTTTAAGTTAACCCTTTCCCCCATGAGCATATTGTGAAAAATGGCCATTTTCACTGAAAGCCTCCTCTAACAAGTTCAAACTGCTATGAAACTATGAAAAATGCTTTAATACTAATCAAACTTGGCACAAATGTTGACTGGACCATTGTAGAGCTGTCATCGATATTGACAATATCGATGTATCGTTGATATTTTTTTGTCGATCAATAATCGATACAAATTTTAAAAAAATCAATACTTTTGACTTATATATTAAATGTCTAGAAATTATACAATTCACCCAATAAATATGCAGAAACAGTTATTTATATCTAATGTTATGCTTTTGTTATATAGTGGAATTATTTCATAGCAATGGTGACAAAAATATTGTCTGGTAAAAATCATGCAGTGGACAAGACACTGTACAGAACATGTTTTTGACTGAAATCATTGAAACAGGTATGAAAGTGAATGACAGACAAGTGAGTATAGGATATTATCGATATATCGGTGTATCGTTGATTTTAGTCACTTGATATCGATATATCGTTGATATGCTTTGCACTGAATCAATGACAGCTCTAGACCATTGCCTTTGTAACGACATGCTCAGTCTTAAATTTCCTGTTACCATGGCAACAAGGGGACATCTCAAAATTGCCAAAAATCACTTTTTTTCCTCGATTTTTTCCATCAAAATTTACTTCAAAGTGCTGCAACTTCTCAAGGGATTGAGATAGAGTCAAAGGCTTTTCAGCGTTGGTTACACGTCACCTTATGATCAACCTGGGGTCATTTTAAGCCTCTCACAAGTCCAAAATTTTCTTGGCGATGAGGGGGACTCCGCCCCCCCTTCAAACCCCCCAAACAGAAGGGGGTACATCCCCCTTCTGTCAACCCCCTGATGTATTATTTGGATGGGGGACGGCGCCCAAAAAAAGGTCACTTTTTTTTTACAACATTTCTCAAACGAAAAACAGTGGTTGGGGTCTAAATAGGACATTTTTCACTGTTTGAGGCCTCAAAAGGTGGGTGGGGGTCAAAAAGCCGTGGAAACACGCTTATATAAGGGAAAAGGTTAAACCTGGAATAAATGGTACAAAGAAAGTAAGGAAACTTTATTCTTTAAACAACAAATATGTAATTTTGCCTAACGTTTTTATTTAAAGATATAACTTTTATGTGTGTGTTTGGGTTTGTTTATGCTCAAGAGACCAGAATATCATGGGAGAGCATAGATATATCGATATATTATTTTTGATTTGTCATTTGTTACATACTCAACTTTATCCTTAATTGCAAATTAAATTGGAAATAACAAGGTTGGCTAGTTTATTTAATAGTCAACTCACTATTTCATATTTTGCAACTCGCTGTTTTGTAATTATAACTTGCTCTTCCAATCTTTTGCTTGTGATAGAAGTACATGTATGACAGATTGCGGTTTTACAGGACCTATTTTATTGCTCTGTTAATTGTTTGAATAAAAAAAAACATTGATACATAAAAATTGCCTTGGAATTTAATATTTGTAGGTGCCAATTAATTCTCTCTTTTTTCTTTCTCTCTCCCATTTGCCTGTTTAGTAGATTTTCAGAGTTAGATTACAGTTTAATGATGGATTGCATATTTTATTCATTTTCATATGGTACTAAAATTTGTTTGCGACAAGTTGTTTTTTTTTATATATATATAGAAACTGTAATAAAATAGCGAATTTTGATAAACATTTTATCTGTATGATACTTGAATATTAAGGAATAACATTTTACTTTGAGTTTTTGTTTTAGTAATAGTAAAATTAATGTTATTTGTTATATAATTGATGCTGTTCAGTTTCATTCCTACAAAATATTGACTGTATCATAAATACTTAAAAAATTATATGATCCAAGGGTCATATTCATAATTTAAATTTGTAAAGCTTATAAATCACCTTTAAAATTTAAATTTGTGCTTTTCAAAATATGTAATGTAGCCAAAGTACTTGCTGACTATATTTTCTTATAGAAGATAATTATTTGTACTATTATTTTATTAAAATGTTTATGAATGATTCACTTTATGAAGCATATGTTTATGCCTTTGATTTTATTGTTTTAGGGTATGTACCAAAATGTGGTCGTCCTGGAGAACAGCCAAATGTAAGTACGAAGATTTAAACAATGGAAAGGAAATTTTAGTGGTCTATTGTTAAATGTTGCCTAAATATACATAAAAACTGCAAAGAAAATCTGTTACTGGGGCATACTTATAAAATCTGTCATATATTGTGGTTCAGATAGAAATAGCCAACCTTAAGGTACCTGCCTACTGGGCGGTATTGACGCTTGCTGAGTTATCATCAATGGGCAAGTAACAGAGGGACAGATATTCTGATCTGAACAGCAAACACATGCCATATATATTTTCTCTTACATATTCTACCATATTTTAATAAACTAATACAAATTTTCATGGAAATTAATGTCATTTTATCCATAACTATTTTCTTACAATAGTTTATAAATTTATCTCTTTATTCATTATGGCAAAGTGATGTCATCCTTGGCACACAGTTTTATTTTTTAATGCACTAAATTGACGTGTTGTTAATGCGGTTCATTCATAAACGTTTATTCATGACATCATTATATAGCATGCACCTCCTCTCCTCTATATCAAATGAAATTTCTGGAATAGGTAAAAATAACAAACATAAGTCTAATCTGCTAGGAAAGACTGTAACTACGAGGGTTGTTCAAAAAGTAATAGGACTATTAGTCCTGCATCTTCATACTAATTCAATTCAATTTAGAATATTTTTGTAGGTAGACAGCGATCGAAAAATGTTTTCTTCAATTTTAGCATAAAATTATTGGATTATATTATACTCTTTTATTCATAATTTATTTTCTTTTTTTCCCCATTTATTCCACAAACACAATTTATGATACTGAAGTGACATTATACCCAAATTTGAAGTCATTCAGACATGAAATGGCTAAATCATCAAGTTTTGAACAGCAGTAGTCATAACATTAAAAATAGAAATCTAGCGGTCATTTAAAATTTGGTGCGATCGTTAATCTTTGCCAACAAATTGGCGATACTCCTTCAGATCGAGGGCTTAACGCAATAAGGATGTGACTACATTTTTTTCCAAAAATGGTTTTATATCATTTTTGACATTATTTTAGTCTTACTCATAACCTCTGAAAGTTTGAACAAAGTATATTATTTATTATGCCCCCATTTCGAAGAAAAGGGGGTATATTGCTTTGCACTTGTCGGTCCGTCGGTCCGTAGACCAAATGGTTTCCGAGTGATAACTAAAGAACCCTTAGGCCTAGGAACTTCAAACTTGGTATGGTGATTGGTCATGACCAGTAGATGACCCCTATTGATTTTGGGGTCAAGGGGTCAAAGGTCAAGGTCACATTGACCTTGTAAGCAAAAACGGTTTCCGATCAATAACTAAAGAACCTTAAGGCCTAGGAACTTCAAACTTGGTAAGGTGATTGGTCATGACCAGTAGATGACCCCTATTGATTTTGGGGTCAAAGGGTCAAAGGTCAAGGTCACATTGACCTTGTAAGCAAAAACGGTTTCCGATCAATAACTAAAGAACCTTAAGGCCTAGGAACTTCAAACTTGGTATGGTGATTGGTCATGATCAGTAGATGATCCCTATTGATTTTGGGGTCAAAGGGTCAAAGGTCAAGGTCACATTGACCTTGTAAGCAAAAACGGTTTCCGATCAATAACTAAAGAACCTTAAGGCCTAGGAACTTCAAACTTGGTATGGTGATTGGTCATGATCAGTAGATGATCCCTATTGATTTTGGGGTCAAGGGGTCAAAGGTCAAGGTCACATTGACCTTGTAAGCAAAAACGGTTTCTGATCAATAACTAAAGAACTTTAAGGCCTAGGAACTTCAAACTTGGTATGGTGATTGGTCATGATCAGTAAATAACCCCTATTGATTTTGGAGTCAAGGGGTCAAAGGTCAAGGTCACATTGACCTCTTGGGTAAAAACGGTTTCTGATCATTAACAAAAAAACCCTTAGGCCTAGGAACTTCAAACTTGGTATGGTGATTGGTCATGACCAGCAGATGACCCCTATTGATTTTGGGGTTAAGGGGTCAAAGGTCAAGGTCACATTGACCTTGTAGGTAAAAACGATTTCCGATCAATAACGAAAGAACCCTTAGGCCTAGGAACTTCAAACTTGGTATGGTGATTGGTCATGACCAGCAGATGACCCCTATTGATTTTGGGGTTAAGGGGTCAAAGGTCAAGGTCACATTGACTTTGTAGGTAAAAACGGTTTCCGATCAATAACGAAAGAACCCTTAGGCCTAGGGACTTCAAACTTGATATGGTGATTGGTCATGACCAGTAGATGACCCTATTGATATTCGGGTTAAGGGGTCAAAGGGCAAGGTCACATTTACCTCTTAGGTAAAAACGGTTTCCGATCAATAACTAAAGAACCCTTAAGCCTAGGAACTTCAAACTTGGTATGGTGATTGGTCATGACCAGTAGATGACCCCTATTGATATTGGGGTTAAGGGGTCAAAGGGCAAGGTCACATTGACCTTGTAGGTAAAAATGCTTTCAAATCAATAACTTAAGAACCCTTTGGCCTAGGAACTTCAAACTTGGTATGGTGATTGGTCATGACCAGCAGATCACCTTTTGATTTTGGGGTCAAGGGGTCAAAGGTCAAGGTCACATTGACCTTGTATGTTAAAACGGTTTCCGATCAATTAACTAAAAACGCTTAGGCCTAGGAACTTCAAACTTTGTATGATGATTGGTCGTGACCAGCAGATGACCCCTATTGAGTTTTGGGTCAAGGGGTCAAAGGTTAAGGTCATGACCAGTAGATACTTGATAACCCTTATTAATTGTTTGATCACTGGGTCAGAAGTCATGCACAATAACCTTTTCACATGACTAATTGGCTGCTGATAGGGGGCATACATGTTTTACAAACATATCTTGTTGATATCTACTTTTTAACTCGACTATACGAAGTATATAGGGAGCTGTCCTACTCGCCCCGGCGTCTGCGTCCGCGTCTGCGTCCAGATTTTAGATTAAAGTTTTGGTGCAGTAAAATATATTTCACTATAACTTTGTCATTTCTAAAGGTATCAACTTCAAACTTCAAATATATGTTCCTTATCATCAACCACATCTTATGTGACAAGGTTCATAACTCTAGCACCAATACTTTTAGATTTATCTCCCCTTGAAATTAGAATTTTCCTCAAAAAGTACTGTTTCTTACTGTTTCTTTATTTTTAAAGGGATCAACCTCATACTTCAAATATATTTATGTTATCATCATCCCCATCTTATGTGACAAAGTTCATAACTCTAGCACCAATATTTTCAGATTTATCTCCCTTTGAACTTAGAATTTTCCATAAAAAATATTATTTTTTACTGTAACTTATTTATTATGCCCCCATTTCGAAGAAAAGGGGGTATATTCTTCGAAATGGGGGTATATTGCTTTGCACTTGTCAGTCCGTCGGTCCGTAGACAAAATGGTTTCCAAGTGATAACTAAAGAACCCTTAGGCCTAGGAACTTCAAACTTGGTATGGTGATTGGTCATGACCAGTAGATGACCCCTAATGATTTTGGGGTCAAGGGGTCAAAGGTCAAGGTCACATTGACCTTGTAAGCAAAAACGGTTTCCAATCAATAACTAAAGAACCTTAAGGCCTAGGAACTTCAAACTTAGTATGGTGATTGGTCATGAGCAGTAGATGACCCCTATTGATTTTGGGGTCAAGGGGTCAAAGGTCAAGGTCACATTGACCTTGTAAGCAAAACTGGTTTCCGATCAATAACTAAAGAACCTTTAGGCCTAGGAACTTCAAACTTTGTATGGTGATTGGTCATGACCAGTAGATGACCCTATTGATTTTGGGGTCAAGGGGTCAAAGGTCAAGGTCACATTGACCTTGTAAGCAAAAACGGTTTCCGATCAATAACTAAAGAACCTTAAGGCCTAGGAACTTCAAACTTGGTATGGTGATTGGTCATGAGCAGTAGATGACCCCTATTGATTTTGGGGTCAAGGGGTCAAAGGTCAAGGTCACATTGACCTTGTAAGCAAAAACGGTTTCCGATCAATAACTAAAGAACCTTAAGGCCTAGGAACTTCAAACTTGATATGGTGATTGGTCATGATCAGTAGATGACCCATTTTGATTTTGGGGTCAAGGGGTCAAAGGTCAAGGTCACATTGACTTTGTAAGCAAAAATGGTTTCCGATCAATAACTAAAGAACTTTAAGGCCTAGGAACTTCAAACTTGGTATGGTGATTGGTCATGACCAGCAGATGACCTCTATTGATTTTGGGGTTAAGGGGTCAAAGGTCAAGGTCACATTGACCTTGTAGGTAAAAACGGTTTCCGATCAATAACTAAAGAACCCTTAGGCCTAGGAACTTCAAACTTGGTATGGTGATTGGTCATGACCAGCAGATGACCTATTTATTTTGGGGTCAAGGGGTCAAAGGTCAAGGTCACATTTACTGTGTAGGTAAAAACGGTTTCTGATCAATAACTAAAGAACCTTAAGGCCTAGGAACTTCAAACTTGGTATGGTGATTGGTCATGAGCACTAGATGACCCCTATTGATTTTGGGGTCAAGGGGTCAAAGGTCAAGGTCACATTGACTGTGTAAGCAAAAACGTTTTCCGATCAATAAGTAAAGAAATTTAAGGCCTAGGAACTTTAAACTTAGTATGGTGATTGTTCATGATCAGTAGATGACCCCTATTCATTTTGGGGTCAAGGGGTCAAAGGTCAAGGTCACATTGACCTTGTAAGCAAAAATGGTTTCCGATCAATAACTAAAGAACTTTAAGGCCTAGGAACTTCAAACTTGGTATGGTGATTGGTCATGATCAGTAGATAACCCCTATTGATTTTGGGGTCAATGGGTCAAAGGTCAAGGTCACATTGACCTTGTAAGCAAAAACGGTTTCTGATCAATAACAAAAGAACCCTTAGGCCTAGGAACTTCAAACTTGGTATGGTGATTGGTTATGACCAGCAGATGACCTCTATTGATTTTGGGGTTAAGGGGTCAAAGGTCAAGGTCACATTGACCTCTTGGGTAAAAACGGTTTCTGATCAATAACAAAAGAACCCTTAGGCCTAGGAACTTCAAACTTGGTATGGTGATTGGTTATGACCAGCAGATGACCTCTATTGATTTTGGGGTTAAGGGGTCAAAGGTCAAGGTCACATTGACCGTGTAGGTAAAAACGGTTTCTGATCAATTAACTAAAAACGCTTAGGCCTAGGAACTTCAAACTTTGTATGATGATTGGTCGTGACCAGTAGATGACCCCTATTGAGTTTTGGGTCAAGGGGTCAAAGGTCAAGGTCACATTGACCTTGTAAGTAAGAAGGGTTTCTGATCAATAACTTAAGAACGCTTAGGCCTAGGCACTTCAAACTTGGTATGGTGATTTGTCATGACCAGCAGATTACCCCTATTGATTTTGGGATCAAGGGGTCAAAGGTCAAGGTCACATTGACATTGTAAGTAAAAACGGTTTCTGATCAATAACTAAAGAATGCTTTGGCCTATTGCTTTTGGGGTCAAAGGTCAAGGTCACATTGACCTTGTATGTTAATACGTTTTCCTATCAATAACTAAAGAACCCTTAGGCCTAGGAACTTCAAACTTGGTATGGTGATTGGTCATGACCAGCAGATGACCTATTGATTTTGGGGTCAAGGGGTCAAAGGTCAAGGTCACGCTGACCTTGTAGGTAAAAACGGTTTCTGATCAATTAACTAAAAACACTTAGGTCTAGGAACTCCAAACTTTGAATGATGATTGGTCGTGACCAGCAGATGACCGCTATTGAGTTTTGGGTCAAGGGGTCAAAGGTTAAGGTCATGACCAGTAGATACTTGATAACCCTAATTAAATGTTTGATTACTGGGTCAGAAGTCATGCATAATAACCTTATCACATGACTAATTGGCTGCTGATAGGGGGCATACATGTTTTACAAACATATCTTGTTTCTAAAGGGATCAACTTCATACTTCAAATATATTTACGTTATCATCATCCACATCCTATGTGACAAGGTTCATAACTCTAGCACCGATATTGCAATAATCATCTCCCCATAAACTTAGATTTTTTTACTAGAAAAATGTTATTTTTTATTATAACTTTTTTTTTTTTAAAAGTATCTACCTCAAACTTCAAATACTTATTCCTTATCATCAATTACATTTTATGTGACAATGTTCATAACTCTTGAAGCAATATTTACACATTTATCTCTCTTTGAACTTACGATTTTCTTTAAGAAATATAATAACTTCTTTACTTTTTAAGGTATCTACTTCAAACTTCAAATATATATTTCTTATCATTACACAAATGTTGTGTGACAAGGTCCATAACTCTAGCATGACTATTTTTAGAATTATTCCCCTTGATCTTGGAATTTATATTAACAAATATATTTTTTTTTACTATAACTTAATACATAATTATACATAATTGATTTTTCTTTCATAGTTTTGTCCTCCTCACTGCGTCCAGTATTTTATTAGTCGAGCTTGGCTGTCTCCTTTGACAGCTCTTGTTGATTATACTATAAGGGCCTATCTCAAAGTGACTTATTCTTTTTATACAATAAGGGAGTTACTTGACTTACGTGCTCATTGCATATATATAGAGTATCTAACAGTTTAAATTCTTTTCTGCAACATAGGCAAAAGTATATTAAATAAATCACAGTGATGTAATAAAAGTGCCGAAAGATAGTACTGTCTCTTTGAAACAATATCAGACCTTCTTTAAATATATAATAATGTCCATGAAACAAGACTTGCTTATAATTGAAGTCAAATCAATTTCAAATGCATTTTCTCTTCTATTTTATTTTTAGAAAATGTACAGTAATGCAAGAACAAACTGCATTATTTAAACCTCCTTTGTTTCTTTAACTGATTATCTGTTGCTAAGAATTTTACAGAATAACTGAATTACGGTATATTATTACTATTTACAGAAGTCATGGTAACCAATTGACAGGACAAAAGTTATAGAAAATTAACTTTAAAGATTTTTCTATACCAATGTATAACAATTTCATCATATTATACACTAAACTTTTGTACTGTGTTTTAAAGACATTGATTTGCACATAAAATAAAATCTGTTTAAGTATTTAAAAACATTCAAGTTTATCCATGAAATGAAGATATTCAATTAAATATCACATTGTCAATGGTTCTTTTAATATTTATGTTTTATTGTAAGAGATCACTTAAGGATTACACCACATGTCTGATGTTAAAAAAAATAAAATCTGAACTCATTCTCCTAGTAAAACAAGTAACTGATACCTTTCTATGTACATGAACCATTTTAATTAAAGGCTATCAATTAAAGGAACAAACTCCACTGAGGTCCATAAGACTAAAATATGAATTTCTTAAAACAGGCAAAAGATTTGCAAACAATTATTAAAAAAATAACCACAAATATATTGAAAATCATTTTTTATGTTATTCTTAGCCTGATTTAGTTAAAAGCGTTGAATGTTTTTCAATTTTGGGTCATTAATTTCATGATTAGAATTATTATTCTGGGAAAACAGACTTAGGGATTGAAATGAATTTTTTACACCTGTTTTTGGTCTAGACCTACATCAAATGGAACATAAATGTTGAAAAATAATATCTAGTCCTGTCAAGGCAAAAAACCTCAGTTGAGTCCCTTTAAAGACACATTTTGCCCCAGAAAGGAATATAATGTACTTTTTGCCTTCGTTAGAAAGCGCATACAAGAGTTTTATAATGTGTAAATAATGGTTTTAGAGCATGTAAGATACTTTTCACATGAAAAAAAGAAGCACTCAATGTGAAATTATTTGTCACAAAAGTAGCAAAATGTAAACAAAGCAGTATTTTAATATTTTAATTGCTATAAAAAATCTGTACTGTACTAAATGCCAAAATAGAAAAGAAACAAATGATGGCTCAGATGTATCTCAAATGTGTAACTTTTTGGAAACTAATAGAACACCAAACAAAAACAAACTTTTGAAGCATTTCTGGCACTTAATGGGCCTTTAAATAAGACCAAAATGTATTTAGCAAATAACTCCAGGGGCCGTATTCACAACTGATCTTAAGTTAATTTTTATATTGATCGAGGCAAGCAACTTTCAAATCCTGTATAACACTGCCTACTGTGCTTTAATTCTTTTTTAAAAAATATTCTTGGAAAATTTTACAAAAAATATTCTGCAAACTCATTGCCCCTGAAAGTTAATGTAACTTCAGAATTTAAATTGCATACATGTTATTGGTGCTACAAGTATAGAAAAATCCCTTGTTATCATAAGTAAATTTCACATTTGAGGGAGTTTATCTTCTGCCTTCAAACCAATTTTTACAATTTGGTAATTGAAACCCAATAATCTATTTTTATCATGGGTAGGAATAAGAAAACAATCTAGAAAAGAGATGATCTGGTAGAAGTTTACTAGCAGATGGCACTTTTCATTTAAAGTTGTTTAAAAATGGTGAAATCATTATCTACACCATTCCAGAGAGACTTTTTATGCTCCCCGAAAAAATTTCGGGGGAGCATATAGTCGCCGCCTTGTCCGTCCGTCCGTCCGGCCGTCCGTCCGTCCGTCCGTCCGTCCGTCCGTCCCCTTTTCTTGTCCGGGACATAACTTTGAAACAACAAGAGGTATCAACATGAAACTTTGTAGGTAGATAGATCTCATTGAGTAGGTGTGCAGTGCACAAGAACCGTAACTCTGCCTTGCCTAATTTTTGAATTATTCCCCTTTGTTTATTTTTTACACTTTGAACTTTGTCCGGGACATAACTCTAAAAGTATAAGAGGTATCAACATGAAACTTTGTAGGTAGATAGATCTCATTGAGTAGGTGTGCAGTGCACAAGAACCGTAACTCTGCCTTGCCTAATTTTTGAATTATCCCCCTTTGTTTATTTTACACTTTGAACTTTGTCCGGGACATAACTCTAAAAGAATAAGAGGTATCAACATGAAACTTTGTAGGTAGATAGATCTCATTGAGAAGGTGTGCAGTGCACAAGAACCGTAACTCTGCCTTGCCTAATTTTTGAATTACCCCCCTTTGTTTATTTTACACTTTGAAATTTGTCCGGGACATAACTCTAAAAGTATAAGAGATATCAACATGAAACTTTGTAGGTAGATAGATCTCATTGAGTAGAAGTGCAGTGCACAAGAACCGTAACTCTGCCTTGCCTAATTTTTGAATTATCCCCCTTTGTTTATTTTACACTTTGAACTTTGTCCAGGACATAACTCTAAAAGTATAAGAGGTATCAACATGAAACTTTGTAGGTAGATAGATCTCATTGAGTAGGTGTGCAGTGCACAAGAACTGCAACTCTGCCTTGCCTAATTTTTGAATTATCCCCCTTTGTTTATTTTACACTTTGAAATTTGTCCGGACATAACTCTAAAAGTATAAGAGGTATCAACATGAAACTTTGTAGGTTAGATAGTTCTCATTGAGTAGGTATGCAGTGCACAAGAACCGTAACTCTGCCTTGTCTAATTTTTGAATTATCCCCCTTTGTTTATTTTACACTTTGAACTTTGTCCGGGACATAACTCTAAAAGTATAAGAGGTATCAACATGAAACTTTGTAGGTATATAGATCTCATTGAGTAGGTGTGCAGTGAACAAGAACCTTAACTCTGCCTTGCCTAATTTTTGAATTATCCCCCTTTGTTTATTTTTTACACTTTGAACTTTGTCCGGGACATATTTCTTAATGTATAAGAGATATCAACATGAAACTGTGTAGGTAGATAGATCTCATTGAGTAAGTTTGCAGTGCACAAGAACTGTAACACTGTCTTGCCTTCTTTTGTAGTTATTGCCCTTTGTTCATTTTGACACTTTGAACTTTGTCTGGGACATTATTCTAAAATTATAAGAGATATCAACATGAAACTTTGTAGATAGATAGGTCTCATTGGGTGGAAGTGCAGTGCTTAAGAATCATTACTCTGCCTTGCCTTATTTTGAAGTAATTGCCCTTTGTTTATTTTTACTTTTTGACTTTTGTCCTGGACATTACTTTAAAACTATTAGAGATATCAACATGAAACTTTGTAGGTAGCTAGATATAATTGGATAGAACTGCAACGCTTCAAGAACCTAAACAAAGCCTGGTGTAATTTTGGAGTTATTGCCCTTTGTTCATTTTTTTTATACTTTCCTGTGTCCAGAACCTTCTCGGGGAGCATCACCCGGTTCAACCGGTTCTTGTTTGACATTAATTTCATGGTTTACAAAAAAATTTGATTTGAATTATTTAATAATACAAGCCAATATATTATTTGAGAGAAAATGCACTTAATTTCAAAATTGTCATGTTCAGTTATTATGATCATAAGGAAAAACACAGAAAAACCTTTGTTTTATGATATTAGCAAGTCTTGCTAGCTTCTTTTGAAAAGTAAACTAACTAAAAAAAGGGAAATTGTGTTTGAGTCTTAATCTTATATCCTACTAATGTACACTGTCAAAAGTGTTGTGGGTAATAGCATAGGAATTGAGACACGTCTTAACCTGCCAGTTGTCCATATACTACTAAGTCAATCCAATTATTTTATTTTAGCAACAAAAAATATTTGGAAATAGCCGCTTACTTACATTATGTAGAAGAATTGTTGAGGATCACACCATTGGATATTTCATTAGATCTTAAAGTGGTTGTTCACAAATCAAAGTCCCCATTATTTTCCATGTGAGTGGGGCAGATAAAACATAATGACAACCCCGAAGTGCACAAGGAATCAAAGTACTTGAGGGTTTTAATGGATGGCAAGTTTTTAATATTGAAAAATTGCTCATTAATTTTTTTTTTTCACCAACAAACTAAGTGATCTTAATAGTTATGCAATAAAGCTAATTTTTTTATTCGAGCCCAATCCCTTATGCTAACAATGTATTATTAGTCCCCTACCGGTTTACCGGAGGGGACTTTAGGTTTACCCTCCGTCCGTCTGTCTGTCTGTCCGTCCGTCAGTCCGTCCGTCCACAAAACTGGATCCCGCGATAACGCAAAAAGTACTGAAGATATTTTAATGAAACTTGATATATGGATAGATGGCAGTATGGAGATTATGCACGTCTTTTTCTTTTCTTCCTATGTTGAAAATTCTAGTTGCTATGGCAACAAATAGACTGAAAATATGGCAAATATTACACATAACCTGGATCCCGCGATAACGCAAAAGGTCCTTAAAATATTTTTATGAAACTTGATATATGGATAGATGGCAGTATGGAGATTATGCACGTTTTTTTCTTTTCTTCCTATGTTGAAAATTCTGGTTGCTATGGCAACAAATAGACTGAAAATATGGCAAATTTTACACAT
Source organism: Ruditapes philippinarum (assembly GCF_026571515.1). Classification (NCBI taxonomy): domain Eukaryota; kingdom Metazoa; phylum Mollusca; class Bivalvia; order Venerida; family Veneridae; genus Ruditapes; species Ruditapes philippinarum. The sequence continues at coordinate 76,706 of NW_026854924.1, forward strand.
AACCTGGATCCAGTGATAACACAAAAAGTACTGAAAATATGTTTATGAAACTTGACATATGGGTAGATGGCAGTATGGAAATTATGCACATCCTTTTTAGCTCGACTATTCGATAAGAATAAGTAGAGCTATTGCAGTCACCCGAGCGTCAGCGTCAGCGTCGGCGTCGGCGTAACCACTTATGTAAAAGTTTTTGTAATAGTTCAAATATTTTCAAAGTCCATTGACATATGGCTTTGAAACTTTGCACACTTGTTCAACATCATGACCCCAACCTGTAAACAGGTGGAGGTAACTCTATCAAGCATTTTGACAGAATTATGCCCCTTTTTCGACTTAGAAATTACGTTAAAGTTTTTGTAATAGTTCAAATATTTTCAAAGTCCATTGACATATGGCTTTGAAACTTTGCACACTTGTTCACCATCATGACTCCAACCTGTAAACAGGAGGAGGTAACTCTATCAAGCATTTTGACAGAATTATGCCCCTTTTTCGACTTTGAATTTACGTTAAAGTTTTTTGTAATAGTTCAAATATTTTCAAAGTCCATTGACATATGGCTTTGAAACTTTGCACACTTGTTCACCATCATGACCCCAACCTGTAAACAGAAGGAGGTAACTCTATCAAGCATTTTTTTTACTATCTAGCACTTAGAATAGTCGAGCGTTGCTGTCCTACCGACAGCTCTTGTTTATCTTCCTATGCTGAAAATTCTGGTTGCTATGGCAACAAATAGACTGAATTTCAAGATTTCTGATTCTAGTTTTTAAGTTTTTTCACTATAAGTTCTTTATTCCTTAAGGTATTTTCTTCAAACTTTAAATATAAGTTGCTTGTCATCAACCACATGATATGTGACAAGGTTTACAACTCTAGCACAAAATTTATCAGAATTACCTCCCTTGAACTTAAAATTTTCATGAAAAAAACATTGTTTTTTTTAATAACTTCTTTTTCTGAATGTATCTACATGTACTTCAAACTTCATATAAATGTTTCTTATTGTCACTCAACATTTGTGAGTGTTCAATACTCTAGCAAGACTATTTCCAGAATTATGCCCCTTTTGAACTTAGACTTTTTTTTTGAGAAATTGGTAATTTTTACTCCAACTTCTTCAATCATGATAGGATTTTAAAAATGTTATATTTTGATAACAGGGATGTTTAAAAAAATAACTTTAGAGTGTCCTTCAGTCCGTCTGTCTGTACATAAAAACTGTTTCCTGTGATCATTTTTAAAGAACTTTTTCAACAAATTTACTTAAAATAGGAACCTAAGTGAATGGCCAATGGCCCTTCAGAATGTTGCTTGGGCTCTTACCGGTAGGGGACTTATGGATTGCTTGCAATACTATGATAATTGCTTGTTTTATTACCCTTCCAGATTTTTATCATTCTTTTTGATTGGATATTGATCCGCCGAAAGAAATTTATATTACTGAGCCAGAATGGTAATATACACACTAAATTTCCCCTCTGGGTATCCCACGTTGCAAACAACATGTGTTGTGCCGATGCGCATACGGTTCGATTTTACGGGGTGTAAATTCATATACAAGCACTTTTTAAGTGTCAAATGAAAAATATTTACTACTCCTTTTCTCTTGTATGCATTCGTTAGGTACGAAAGCCAATACGTCATCTATTTATGTGACGTCATGTTGTGGTGAAAGCGTACTCTAAAGGGAATCTTATATAGAAGTTTCAATTGAAAAAGCAATGATCTATTTTAAAATCATCTTACTCCGCATGGGGAGGGTAATAAAATTATTATTTTGGTTTTAGTGATATCATGTGGATATATTACCTGCCAAGATAAAATATCACCCTCGCCTAACGGCTCGGGTGATATAAAATCTTGCCAGGTTATATATCCACATATATTGCTCCAAAACCAAAATAACATATAATATTTAGAGAAGATGGACAAAACCTCACATGTCAAAACCCCACACCTCAAAGTTTTTGTCCTACATTCTATATTACTTATTAATAAGGGGAATTACTTGCTGCATACAGTTTAATTTCTTGATATAAAAAGGATTTGTAAGCATTTGAAATAATAAGTGTATTACAAATATTTAAAATGTGCACACATTTGAATACAAATGTACGTTTATACACATATTTTGAACATCAAACCTTACTGTAACTATATGTGAAAGCATAAATATTGTAGTTACTGTGCCTATTCAGCTAGAAATGATGGCATAGAAAGGTGCAATCATCTTTCAAAAATGAAAGAAATCAATGAAGGAAACAGAATGGTAACAATCACAAATACTTCATTTTTCATTTTCATACAAGTCTAAAATGACACACATGATAGCTGTTTTACTTGTTTAATGTAATTACAAAAGGTCCTAATGTTTACACAAAAACTAGTGTCCACAGATTGTACAATTTCATTAGTTAAAACTATTTTTGTCAAGTTCTTGAAAACATTATAAGCTCTTAATTAATTTAATGGTATGCTTAACTAATTCCAGTAAGAATAAATAAGAATTTAAATCAATATTTTTCAATATATTGAATAAAAATAAGTGAGGCATGGATTATATAATAAAGGTCAATATTAAAGTCAGGAGGTATAAAATTCGCTGTCACATTGTAGAATTGCAAAAACATTAGTGTAGACTTTTAAGTATTTCTTGGAAAATCTTTGAGAAAGTTAAATATCCTATTTTAATTGAATTATATGTAGACATGGTACCATATTGCATAACAAAATATAGCCACGTTTAATGTAAATCTTACTGCAATATGGGCGTAAGTATACTTATACCCTTATTGCATATAATACTGTACCCAATTTATATTCGCGAATACAAATTTTCGCGTTTTGCCGAGGTCGGACATATTCGCGAATATTAATTTCCGCGTTTTCTTGATTTCCGAAAAAAAAAGTCGCGGATTGGAAAGTCCATCTCATATCAGGGATCGAACCCACGCGGAGAAAATTATGTTATATGAGTCCGCAATCTAACCAACTGAGCTATACAGACTGTTAAGATTGACGGGTAAAAATCGATACTAGTATGAAACCATCTTGTATTTCACTGTTTGTAATTATGTACACCCAATACCTTTTTGTGATGCTCGATAGGTTTATACCACCTTTCTCTTAACAATTCACTCAAACAATTATTTTATAGGACCAAAAAACAATAGCCTTTTGTGATGCTTGATAGTTTTCCCACTTTTGTCAAACGATTTATTCAAACATTTATTTTATAGGGTCCAAACAGGTCGAGGTCACTGGATAGTACCCTATACGGAACGTGATTGACAATAGGCCTACTAGTATTTCATAAACTGTATTAAAATGTGGATGTTTATTTTGATTGCTATATTGACATAGAGTTTTTTTTGATATTTATAAAAATAGTAGTAGTTTACTTAGTTTGTGTTTTTATTGCTTTATGGCAATAATCATAACAATTCATTACTTCCTAACAGGTGCCCGTAAAATTCGAATATATCCAGTCAAGTAGCTTTGCATGAACAACGTCTAAAATAAAAATTTCTCTCCAATTTATTCGCGAAATCGTGCGGACTTATTCGCGCAAACAAATATTCGCGCTTCGTGGCCATCCGCGAATAAAGCGAATATTAATTGGTCGCGAATATTCGTTGGGTTACAGTATTATCTCTCAAATAATATGTAAAAGTTATGCAACAAGGGCATAAGTAATAAAATTGCAAATAAAGTGTTTTTTACATAATTTATTTTGATGTTGTTAAAAGTTATATTTAGAATATATATTTTTTTATTACAAAACTAATTAATGTAATGGGAATATACAGAAACAAGAAAATGAGTTAGTTTTTTTCCTCTCCTGTAAAATTTTCAAAAATGTAGTTACGCCCTTATTGCATTAAGCCATCGAGATACATACGGAAACATAAAATTAACACAGTTCATGCCTGTTTAATCTATAATGATTACTATAAGATTACAAGAATGCGAGATAAAGTGGAGAGTAGCGGGCTATCAAGCTTTTTTTTTTCGAAGAGTGGAACGTGAGTGTGATCATTTTCTTTCTTGCTTTATCTCCACATATGAGGTCTGATCAAAGTTACATGATTTAGACACACAGAACACTAGGGAGAATTCTTTCAGAAGGGATGATCGACGCTTGTTACATTTTTTTTTTTATTTTACAACGTCATAAACGTCATTTATTGTGCAGTTAACATGCTCAGGGTCGCGTAACCCTTGTCAGTTGAAATTTTAACAGACTCGTTATTTTTAGCTCACCTGTCACAAAGTGACAGGGTGAGCTTTCGTGATCGCTTTTCGTCCGGCGTCCGTCGTCCGTCGGTCGTCCGGCGTCCGTCCGTCGTCAGTAAACTTTTACTTTAAATGACATCTCCTCATAAACCACTAGGCCAATTTCATCCAAACTTCACAGGAATGTTCCTTTGGTGGTCACCTTTAAAAATTGTTCAAAGAATTTAATTCCTTGCAGAACTCTGGTTGCCATGGCAACCGAAAGAAAAAACTTTAAATATCTTCTTTTAAAAAACCCTAAGAGCTAGAGCTAAGATATTTGGCATGAAACATCTTTTAGTAAGAGTCTACCAAGTTTGTTCAAATAAAAGCCCTGGGGTCAAAATTGGCCCCGCCCCAGGGGGTCATTGATTTTCCCTATATGCATATAGTAAAAACTTACAAAATACTTTTAAAGAACCCAAAGAGCTAGAGCTAAGATATTTTGCTTGAAACATGTTCTAATGAATGTCTACCAAGTTTGTTCAAATAAAAGCCCTGGGGTCAAAATTGGCCCCGCCCCAGGGGGTCATTGATTTTCCCTATATGCATATAGTAAAAACTTACAAAATCTTCTTTTAAAGAACCCAAAGAGCTAGAGCTAAGATATTAAGCATGAAACATCTTCTAGTTAGTGTCTACCAAGTTTGTTCAAATTAAAGCCCTGGGGTCAAAATTGGCCCTGCCCCGGGGGTCATTGATTTTCCCTATATGCATATAGTAAAAACTTAAAAAATCTTCTTTTAAAGAACCATAAGAGCTAGAGCTTAGATATTTGGCATGAAACATCTTCTAGTGAATGTCTACCAAGTTTGTTCAAAAAAGCCCTGGGGTCAAAATTGACCCCGCCCCAGGGGGTCATAGATTTTCCCTATATGCATATAATAAAAACTTAAAAAATTTTCTTTTAAAAACCCAAAGAGCTACAGCTAAGATATTAAGCATGAAACATCTTCTAGTGAGTGTCTACCAAGTTTGTTCAAATTAAAGCCCTGGGTCAAAATTGGCCTCGCCCCGGGGGTCATTGATTTTCCCTATATGCATATGGTAAAAACTTAAAAAAATCTTCTTTTAAAGAACCCAAAGAGCTAGAGCTTAGTTATTTGGCATGAAACATCTTCTAGTGAATGTCTACCAAGTTTGTTCAAATATAAGCCCTGGGGTCAAAATTGACCCTGCCCCAGGGGGTCATAGATTTTCCCTATATGCATATAGTAAAAACTTAAAAAATTTTCTTTTAAAGAACCCAAAGAGCTAGAGCTAAGATATTAGCATGAAACATCTTCTGATGAGTGTCTACCAAGTTTTGTTCAGATAAAAGCTCTGGGGTCAAAATTGGCCCCGCCCCAGGGGTCATTGATTTTCCC
>NW_026854925.1:0-12074 GCF_026571515.1 Ruditapes philippinarum
TTTTTACGCCATGGATAAATTACATTGACATGAATACCAAGTCTACCCTTTTGTCTACAAAAATGTTCCTAAATGAATATTATTTATTAATCTCTTTATTAGTTCTGATTACCTTCATTCTTTTTTAAAAAAAAAGCAAAATAAACAACTCAACAAATAAGATAATAATAGTGGAGTTATTACATGCTTTTTAATGCAAATATTTCCAATACATATTTTTAATACTCATATAATAAATTGGTGAAAATGGCAAAAAAAAAAAAATATTTATTACATTTTTGTTTTGAAAATGAAAACGATTGTCCATTGAATGCTTACATATATAACTTCTTAATCTAATTTCGTACATGGGCCTACCTCTTGTATCATTCAAATATAAAAGTATGTTTTAAAATAGTTTTATCTTTGTATCCAGATTTTTGTATTTCTTAAAAGTCACAATAATGAATATAGCATAACGTAATTCATTCGTTTTTTTTTATTTTATCACATGTTTTATGCATATTCCAAATACAACATGTTTTAGATTAGTTTTTTTTGTACCCCAAATACTAAAGATGACTCAAATTAATACTTGAATGTTGTTTTAATGTATTTTACTGTCTTAATTTTGGACGAAATGCCGGAAGAATACGCACGATTTATGCATCAACTTAATAAGTTCCAACAGTTTTATATCAGTTTTATATAAGATATTGAAGTGGTCTTATCTATACAGACAATATCTTAAGTGTATGTGTATTTATGCACTCACAATTTGAAATGTGCCTACAGTTTGCAAAATTAAACCTCTTTGAATGTCCTTTCTATAATTTATGTACAGTAGAGAGTCTTACAATGTTGTTTTGTTATATTAATGTTTCCTTGAGAAACAAAAAACAAATTTATCGATGGATATAATGTTTCATATAATAAAGTTATTGTATTTACTTTTTTCAAATAACACACTAATTTGATAGTTATAAAGATATGCATTTTAAATTCGATAACTTACATTTATAAATTCAGAAATATTTATTATTAATATTACTGTTATAGTGAGAAAGGTTTAATCTGAATTTTATCATGTTTATCAGTGATGCAATCTATAACAGTGAAACCATTTCTATCATTATGTATTGAATCTAATTCCCATAACTATTTAAAGTATATGACTTGCCGAAACATACCATTTTGTTACTTACTACTTACTTCTTTGAAACATATTACAACCTTCTAGAGACTCGTGTTATTGGCGTCAATGATTACAATCCCGAGAGGTTTTCTAAATGCTCCAATTTGCAAAATATTGTTTTAATGTACTGTACTGCCATTTATAATCCCAAATAAAGAGCGCATTGCTTTAAATCTTACTGTACAAACACAACTCTACAAAAAAATCTTTAAGACACCCTAAATACTTTTGAGGGTCATGTCTTTATTAAAATAAAGGTGTCAATCATTTGTCTTTTAATACTATAAAGTAAATAATAGTGTATGAATTCAGTTTGCTCCGTACACTGTCAATTAACTGTTACAGTAAAGACGTCCAAGAAACAGTAGTTATAACGTTGATCATACTATCGATAAAATTGGCTTAATGTCTTGTACTTTCTCTCGTTTAATAGATTTGCCAGTCAAATATACCATAATTAAGCTCAGTTACCTCAACATTAACGCGCGTGTTTTTCTGTATTGATTTGTGTTTTATGTAATTCAAAATAATTTTAACACTGGATCTAGAAGGAAGTATTCTGAAGGAAGTATTCTATCAGTTATTTCGACAGTTTATATGACCCTTTAGGAATTGAAATAGGCTTATTCAAACAGCTCGGGAAGAGTCCAATTATTGTTATATCATTTGAATTTTGTTGTTGCCGTCTTTTGATTGTTGGTTTTGTTTTTGTTTTACAGTTTTTCTCTCTTTCTGTTTTTTTTTCTTTTTGTTTGTTTGCTTTTCCTCTAATCGTCCTTTTGATTGTGAAAACTATGTGTCCTACTATACAATGTAGTTTTGTGAACAAATCAATATCTCTACAAATGTTTTCAAAACTACTGCCACTCTCTGGAATTAGTTCGGTACTCGACCATGTTTGATTTATACTTTATATTCACTCTTCTTTATAAATCGATCAGTATATCATTAAATAATATATTCGGGTCCAAATAAATGAATCCAGTTATTTACAAACAATCGCCTTGTTGTATTTAATAATATGCATAACAAATAAGAAGCGTCTGTTGAAAACAGAAAAAAATAGATAAACCATTGTTGTTGTGTTTTTTTCTCTTTTTACAATCAAAAGATGCATTTTCCTTTTGATAAAGTCTTTTGGTCGAATTAATCAGTCGCGAAATATCACCATATATTAAAATAAATATATTGCATATATAATCAAAGCAAAACAACTGTGAAAGCATATATTTGTTGACATCATCTTGTGGACAAGTATCATTAAATTGATATTGCGCCCTTTCACGAACGAACATGGGCAATAAGGTTCATTAACAACAAATCAATACAAAACAGTAATCGCTGAAGTCCTTGTTCCTTTGATTAATTACAAACGGATTGATTGACAGAAACATTTGAAGACAACAAGTAAATATTCATGATTATATGTCTGTGTGGTATCAACGTGAACATTTAAGTTTTATTGGTTATAATTAACCTTTATTATCAGGACATTATCGAGCATCTTATAGATTAATAATTGCAAGTAATTTTATTTTTACAAAACCAGCCTATACTTTATATTATAATCAATTTATAAACCTTAACTTTTAATATATAAGAATATAACTATGCAAAGATTTTACATATTTTGAATGGATATTTAAATGGAATTCATATTTTAATGACATTATACCATTGTAAGCGTTTGACATAAATCGTAGAAAGTTTTTTTGCACAATGACGTTCCATGAATTAAAAAGAAATACAGTTAACATTATTTTGCTTTAAATTAATGTATTGAGTTGTCCTACATCTGTCAATCAAATTAATTAAATTAAACAATAAAATAAGTGATTTATTTGATGATAAAGTGGAATAAAAGCTAATTCTAAAAGCGTGTTCCTGATGTTTTCTTGGTCAAAATCTCATTGCAGGCTAGAAATAAAACAAATTAAATCATAAAATGTATATAAATGTTCCTCTGTTTTGCCATAAAATCGTTTGTTTCTATAGAATTTATCCTAAACATTTAATTAGAATAAAGATGTTATTTAATGAACACCTGTGCCCCCTATTTTAGAATATTTTAATTAAATTTCGTTGTCTAATCAATTGTTGGATTACGTTATTCATTTGAAAAATATTATACATTTATTCTAGAATTATTGAAGTAGGAAAACTGGCATTTGTCTTTGTTCACTTGGTTTGTTACATTATCAATGATCATAAAGTGATTTATCAAAATAAATTTCTAATAAGAGCATAAATAATACTTGAAGACTTGTTAATACAATAACCTGTTCGAATATAAATAATAATATGATAATTTACTAAAATAAATGCCTATCAATTTTCTTTTATATACAAAATACCGGGTGCATGTAAGCGATTGCGCCGAAATAATGATTCCACTTAATCGGTCGCTTCCTTCATTTCAACATATGTTTGCAAGAATATTGGTACAGTCCGAATGATAACAGAATATAAATGAAAAGTGTGTTTTGCACGGAAACGAAATTTCAACAAAAATAATCCACGTTCGGAAAAAAATAATGAGAATAAATTTCAGCAATAAATAGTACGTAAAAGCAAAATAAAATAAACGTAAATAAAGCTTTATTATCATATATTTATCGTTTCGTAAAGTATCCATAACAGGATGTTGATATCAAAAGATTACCTTAGTTTCCTGGACGCCATATTTATTGTGGTAGGTAGATATACTAATTGCATTAAAAAGATTCAAGTAGCAAAAAGGTATTTTTTACAATAAATGCGGTAAATAATTTTTCTCAGGTGTTTATATGGAACGCGGATGTAGGACCTAAAGAAAAAATGTATTTATCTAAAAACATGACAAAATACGTTTGTATACATTATAACGCATATTTCCAAAAAAGCAAAGCCATTAAGTGCGCTGATTTTTACACCCTGGCGTAAAAACAAAGCACAAACGGGCAAAACTAAATAAATTCAATAAAATTATAAAGATAATAAATAAAACATAATAAATAAATACATGTATTTATAATAAAATACTAAAAGACATCAACTTTTAACAACAAAATAAAACATAAACACATAAAAAGCACGCAAACAACAACAACAACAAAGCGGACAAACAAGCAAACACACATCACTATCTAGCCACCACAAAGTAATAAGAATTCCTCCGAGAAACCGGAAGAATGGTCGACTACTCTAGTACTGAGATCGGTACTCATTGTCATTCACAATATTAACAGACACACAAGATAGAACGGTTCGTAATAATTTGAGATATTTTGAAGATGACTACGTAGAAATAGGGTCTGGCTTTAATTCAGTTATGAATATGGTAACTTAGACATAATACAATATCATTTTCACAAGCAATTAATATGTGATCTGTGTTTGGGATGTTGTCAATATAACCCACGATCTACATTTGCGCCTTCGATGAAACTTATTCCAGATAACTGTTTGACATGGAAAAGAGGTCGGCTGCTGATAAATTATGTTTCATATTTTAGTCATTGTGAAAGGTTGACAGCACAAATGTTCGAATTGTTTCGGCACGGCTTGATATAAACTGTCATTTAATTTGGTAATTTTATGACGTCAGTATATCAAATGTAATTGGAGTTTTACAGAAATATGATAATCACCGACAAACATGTTCAATAAATATACCAGAGGCTCGCATAATATGATTTTATTCAACTCGTTCAATACATTTAGTATTTATACTCACCTAATATCCTGTATGTATTACGTGTTATTAAAACAGCTGGCATGGCATTATTTTAATGAATAAGTTCCACAAATTGTTACAAGATGCACACTGAATTATAAAGATTATAATACTTTTCTTTTACTTTTCATGCTAAGTGCATATTCTTTATAAAAGAACAACACTTTTTTTAGAAATATTAGTTTGAGAGTTTAAAGTTAATATCTGTAATTTCATTTTAATATTTTATCAAACGCTTCAAACGGTTAGGTTTAACAAGTACATAGAGTGCAAAGTTAATATATACGTTTTAACCTTTATGTACATATTTAAATAGATTCTATTAATTAATAATTGATTCTTGAAAGATATATCTTGAATGAATTCATTGATGTATTGAAATTCATTTATATATTTAGACGAAAAGTCTCTTAACGCTAACAATGATTTCTTAAACGCAACAATTATGCACTAAACTTTATTGTGCACCGACACAATCTAGCTTTTGTGGCGCCGAAACAGGAAAGATGATTTTGACTTACCCCAAGTGTTAATTAAAGCAACACCAGGGCTAAAAAAACATGCCACCTGTTGGAGCTAAGAGATGCATATACTCAAATTTTCCGAGGACGTTTGGCCGTCTCTTACGATCGCGCAGGGTTAAACGGTGATTGTAATTCTGATGCCTCAGACCGTAAATAGCAACCCGTCAGCCACAAGGAGCATTTAAACGAACATGCAATGAGGGGAAGAACACACACAATTCTTGCATATTAAGCAAAGCAGACAGCTTATTTACTAGATCAATACACAGGCATTTTATTCTAGTGGCCCAACAAATTTTTATATACATATAGAATACTGTCACTGTTACAAATTTATGTGCCATCTGATTTGTTGAACGAGCGATTTATACTGCAATTGGTTCATTGTCTGTATAATCTAATCGTATTTCTTTTGTATCGTATGTGTTCAATACACGAAAAAAAAAACAACAGACGTTCGAACGTAAAATATATATTCCCGCAGGCAAAGAATGTCTTCGATTGGAATCTGTTTTAAGCCATAATTATTGTCGTTAATCTTTCAAACGCTGTTCCTGTATTAAAGAAGAATCCAAAACGTATATAAATATATATCTTTATCTTCTTCGAGATCAAATGAAAAAGAAAATCAATTTATGTGACAATATTGACATTAGTTTTTAAATGACCTTTAGTACCTTTCCTTAAAAATGACTTACCCCACAGTAAAATAATGCGTGTGCACTAAACGGGAAAACAATGGGCGGAACTAAATAAAATGCAGTTGTGGAATGGGATCCTTGGTTATGAAGCCTGCATATCACAAACAAGAGGTCAAAAGACAAATTTAAAAGCAGGCAATATATCCTAAGGGTGATTATCCTGGCTACCCAACTAGAAAAGTTTCAAATAAAAGGAACAAAATAGACCATAATCAAGTACATACAAAAATACAGTCGTACTGAATCAAAAGTATAACTTCTTTGAACAAAAAAATATGAAAAACAAAATCAACAAGAAAGAATGGCGCCAAATGGAGGCAACCCCCACTAAACTTTCTAAACAATAACATTTCATTCGACAATACATAATTCAATAAGGAAAGACATGAAAATAAAGCATAATTTATATTATGATATGTGTGAATCGACGTATCAACTATAAGGTCACAGATTAATGATCTAACACATTAATAATATTTCATACAACATTCTTCCCCTTAAAACCAATACCATACCCTTTGAATGCAGGTTAGCCAATAAATAAATAAACATTTTAACAATCCAAAGGCTTAAAGCTTTTATACCATTTGTGAAGAACTTTCTTTGTGACAACTGCTTGTGTAAAGCATGCAAATGAGAAATATAACATTTTCTATCTAACAGACTTGCATTTAATATATTTCTAATGTGTGTAAGAAAAAGTTTATCTTATGTCTATATGTGACAAGAATTAATTAACAGTACGAATGAAAAATGCTCGTTTTCTTGCCAAATAAAGAGACAAAGAAATAACAAAAATAACCACAAAAAATGAATGGAAAGAAAACGATAAAAAATAACAAAAAAATTAACAAGGAGATCGACAAACACCGATTAAGAACTAGTAAAAATCATGTATGAAAAACAAATTGTCTCTTGTATTGTAAAGCAAAAATATATGCATGATTATAAAAGCAAACAAAGAGCAGTATATGCTATGTCATTGCCAACATTTTTGGCATGCATAAGATCATATAAACTTAATGCATTAATAATATGACATCTTATTCTGAATATCATCAGTTCTGTTTTCTTTTAAATTTCCAACACATCATATATTGACAAGTGTCATACAAACCAAACATTATTTTCTTGATACAAGATGACCTCATCATATGATGTCCATTTGCAAAGCTACTTAACGCGAACAAAAGATGCATATATTCAATTAAATATCAAAGCATTAAGAACCGGATCAATTAAAAACTCATCAGTCCTTCGCTTGATCTCTGTAATTAAGGATTATTGATCTTAAGGTTATCAAAGCGATCTATATATATGCACGTGATACCATGTCGTTCGTTTACACCAATATACATGTATAATGAATCAACTGTAAAGACGCATATAGCAAGTTTAATAAACAACATTTTGCTTTGTTTTCAATTTGATTTGTCTCATTTATCAGATATTAAAGTTAACGCATAATAAGTATGATTGTACATTTATTTATAAACTCACATCCATCATCCAGATCAAAGCAAGCGAGATATAAGAACTTTGATAAGATACTGCAGTATTCATTTAATGGAAATATAAAGACTTTTTTCAAGTGAAAAGGAAAACAATTCCTGGCTGTATTGACTAAAAGACAGAAGAGTATACGAAACGAAAAATATATGAATATATACTATTAGGATAATATTATAAAAAGTATTTAATCAGTTTTAAACCATCAAAACATTATTACATTAAAAGAACTTTGACTAATGTAAACTTAGTTGTGAGAAAAATAAATCAACAGATTTGAAAAATCGTATTATATAAACAAATAGATGAAGAAGGACGATAGTGCTTTGAACTTTGGTTTGGCATACGCGCTAGTATATATTTACTCTCTCATTAATTCTTATTACCATGGTAATTCTAATTTACGAATAGCGAAAGTTGTGTTACTTTAATAATAAAGAAATTTACCTATAACTTGTGATAAATATTTAGCTTTAAGATGAAAAATATATAATCCTATGACGGATAATTTCGTTCGTCACTTTGGTAATATTATCAATTTTGTTCCCTTAGTTAACACTAGATTTGAGGCTTTTTCTTACACACATAATCTAATTATTTATTTCTACGTCAGGCTAATATATACAGTTTATTCTGAAACACTGGCGTTAAAAGATTAGATTCTGTATTATCAGACAAGCATATGTATTTTTTTTCTTTTTTGAATATATTCGGCGTCAGTGATTATATAATTACCAATATTCAGTAACTACTTTTTAAAGTACACAAATGAATATTGATGTACTTAGTTTGAGTATATATCTCATTAAAGCTCATGAAGTATGTGTCTTTGTAGATAATAAAGAAAACCATTTAACTAAAAGCCGTGTAATACGTGCATCATTTTTATTTTATAACTGTTTAGGTTAGAATTTTGTATTTAATAATACAGTGATTTACTGGCAATAAACTGCTCAATAATAATAATTTATTATTCTATATTTTACTGTTTTAATCTGATTAGGACAGTGATAGTACAGACCGTCCGGCAGCAGGAAAACTTCTTATCGTAATACAATTGACATTTTCAACCAAGCATGCAATTTTTTAATTTTTAACTATGTGACTAAGAGGTTTTATGAATTTACATTAAAGAAACTTTTGACAGGCAAAATGGTTTGCAAAGAAAGAAATCACATTAAATTACACTTTGCATTCAATGTCAATAATTTCCGTTCAATTAAAATCATTATTTTCTGAATGTGTTCAAAAGATGTTTGATTTTTTAATACCTGGTTTTGAATAAATCTATTTCCTTGAGTCCTGGTTTACGAGCAATAATTTAATGATTTTAAACATATACTCCTCTTTTTGCTTCTTTCAGCCATCAGTCAGTTTATAAAAAATCTCTCCTATCTATTGTCTCTGCAAAACATTTGTTGACTTTGCATGTCATCTAAAAGGAAGCATACATCTATCTAAATACAGACAGATATGTACCTATGCCAGACATATATTGACAGGAAATACATTATGATAATTGCATTCCTGTGTGCTTCATCAATGGACAGATTACAGGCGTAAGCATCGTGATATCAGACCGAATGCAAATATCAATCATTACAATTAATTTTTAAAATTAGAGTTGAAACTTGAAAAAACAAAACTTCACATCATTAGTAAAAAAAGCAGTAAGGTTTGTCAATTACCCTGTTCAAAAATTTTTTTTTGGCACACCAAACATCCTATACGCATTAAATTGTAACAATTTACTAATCATCTACTGCATGTTACTGATATTTTGAATATTACATTGATTACTGGTTTGAGTGAACATCAGATAATTGTTTCACAATAGAATGTTTTTATACAAATAAAATACCAAATACCCTATTACAATACAAATATTTGGTTAAGGTGTTTAGTATTTTACGTTAAGAAAAAGCGTTTAATAGAATATTTTGTGCACGATTAAATAATCAAGTGTTTGGACACATTTCCTTCTTTTGCAAGACAAATTGTACTGGCTTCACTCGTCAAAACATAGATTTATGATTAAGGCTACAAAATAAATGAACTAAATAATGCGCATGTGCTATTTTAGATAGGTAAAGTGCAAGCACAGACCCAACACGAAGAAATGTCAATAAAAAAAACTACCTTCTGGTTGCCATTCTTTCAATGTATTTCCCTTTTTGATTATCATATCTAAAAAAAACACCTTGGAAATAATGAGTGCTCGGTGCGATAAGCTTTTCTCGACTTACACAGAGTCAAATCGGTGTTTCCGTAAAAATTAATGAATTAAATAAAAGATTATTGACGAAAATGGGTCGAAAAATTGGAATTTGGATAATCATGGTTATGTGTCATTGGCAAAAAAACATTTCAGTGAACCTACGCTACATAATTTTCATATTGTATCATTTTGACAAGTATAACCATTGGCACATCCACTCGTAGAAAGTTTTTACATTGTAAGTTTTTTAAACATTATTGTGTAAAGGAAACTACCTGCTCTTATCATTTATCGTTATCAGCTTCATAATGTTTGATATTACCGACTAAGGTATCTTATGCGTCTTCCTTAATTAAATACCGCTTTTTCCTAGTGATACTGTATTTCACCTGTTTAGTATCAACATCTAACAGATTATCAACTGTAATAAAACAGATAATCGTGCTATCTCGGTTTATTACGCAAATATACCTTCTTTTTTGTAAACATTGCGTAACATAGAATGAATGAATGTTTATTGCAATGACAGTTGCAGTTTTGTATCAAAGTTATTATAGTTAATTTAATTCAGATATTTTCTGTAGAAACACTTAACTCTGTGCAATAACAATGAGATGTTAAAAGTCATATTTAATTCATTTATTATAATAAGAGGTTTTTTTTTCAGACATTGTGAATTTAATTAAATATTGTTACTTAAATGTAGTATAATAAATTCAAATGAAAAGCAACTGTTACATCTAGTAATGCAAATAAACTATCATCTATGAATGATATTTTGTTGCAGTTTTCTTTCCTGCGATTTAGAAACCAGTTTTACAGTATCTTAGTCAATATATAACGGCGATCATAGATATACATTATGTTCACATTTGCACACGTAAGAACCTGCTTTATTATCAACAAAACACTTGTGATTGGTAAATAAGAGTAGTCTATATTTCATATAAAGCAACAAGAATAAACGTCTTATCGTACTTTTTAAACACACTATCCCTATCCCATTACATACAATATAGTACGGATTTGCACGTTCTTACACCATGACCAATTTCATTGAATACCACGTTTACAATTGTATCTACAAAATTGTATCTAAATGTTAATTATTTATTGACTACTTAATTAGCTCCGATGACCTTACTCCTTTTGTAAAAAAATACAATAAAGAACTTATCTATGAATGAATAAAAACATACGTTACTACCTTCATTTTAAAAGAAATAATCATTAATATATATATTTCTAATAATCATTTTAATTAGAAAATGATGTAAATTATTCAGTACATTTTCTATTTACTGACAGAAAAAACATTCAATCATGAAATATCATCTTCTATGAATATTTTAACAAACATTATAACTCCTTAACTTAATTTCCTACATAGGCCTACCGCTTGTGTCTTTTTCAAATAAAAATTCTTAAAAAATAGTTTTTCTTAACAATCGCAGGTTTTTCATTCGGGTTTAATTATTTTCCTACACGTATTATGCATATTTGAATTACAACATGTTTTGAATTAGTTCTTTCTACAATTCCAATACTGAAGATAACTCAACTGAATTTAATGTATTTTACTGTTTTTATTTTGAACAAAATGGCGGAATAATACGCACGATTTATGCATCAACTAAATTAGTTCCAACAGTTTTTGTCAATTTAATCTAAGATATTTGAGTGGTCTTATCTATGCAGATCTTAAATAAATGATTTTTTTTTCATCCACAAAATGAAATGTGCAAAACGTTTGCAAATATCTTTGAATGGCATTTCCGTAACTTCTGTACAGTGTTAAGTGTTACAGTATCGAAAACCAAGAACAGTAATTACCACGTTGATCATACTATCGATAAAATTGGCTTAATATCTTGTACCTTCTCTCGTTTAATGGATTTGCCAGTCAAATAGACTATAATTAAGCTAAGTTACATCAACATTAACGCAGTGTTTTTTTGTATTGATTTGTTTAAACGTAATTCAAATTAATTTGAAAACTGGATCTAGAAAGAAGTACACTATTAAGTATTTCGACAGTTTACATGACCCAATATGAGTTGTAATAAACTTATATAAATTCAAGCAGCTCGAAAAAAGTTGTTTTTCAGAGTCAATTGATTTTCATTGCTGTTGTTGTTTTTTGTGTGTGTTTTTTTTTTCTTTATTTTTCTTGTAATGGTGATGACAATAACAATTTCGATTTTTTAAAATTTTGTTTGATTTTTCAATATTT
>NW_026854926.1:0-18478 GCF_026571515.1 Ruditapes philippinarum
CATTTAGGTCTACGCAGTTCCGTTATTTTCCAAGAGTGCTGCTTACCCAACGAAAATAAACCAAAGGGGAAAAATTTTTTGTATTTGATAATTCCATATTTAAAACACTTTTTACTAATGTGATCACTTTAACTAAATGATGAAAAAAGCTGTCGAAAATAAAATTGCTCCTCGGAAAACACTTCTAGTGTTATATCTGTTACAAAATGAATATGTTTTATCTATAAGTTGCAAAAGTTTCAGAACTTAAAATGTTAATAATAAAATATATAATATACCGATAAGCAAGCTTTTAATGAATTCACTTGTTTTTAACGCATTCCAAAATATCACGATTTAATAGAAACACCTGAATTACTTAAGATACGTGAAATTGTCTGTCAAAGAAAACGTGATATTTTGTAACGCAGTAGATGTATGAGAGTATAATAAATCTTGCCTGAAGTATTTGATAACCGTGTCTGATAAACCGCCAAGTCATATTTTTAATCTGACATATTGTTGGATTGTCATATTCCGTAACATGCAATATCTGCAAACATAAGTGTGCAAAATGTCCATTGCGGAGGGAGAGTGGTTATGAGGTAGAGTATTCGGAGGTCAGGATATTGAATTCAGTTAAAAGATAATGTTCTCGTTTGGCGTCTTTAATCAATATCTTGACGTTTACTCATAATTAAGATAATTCATAAAAGAAGCTAATTTTGTAGTGAGTTACAAGTGGTATGCATTTTCCCTAAAAAGGCTAAGTATAGTATAAATATCTTTCCTTCTGTTAAATATCAAGACTGTTGTCAACATTTTCCATTCCGTGCAGCATCAGATTCACTTAAATGACAGAACATTGTAATATGCAAGAATGATTTTCGGCCTTGTTTTTCATTTCAATTTTGCAATTTTAGACATGGCTCTGTTTTGTAACCTGTATTGTAACAAATACATGTGATAAAATACAATATTGAATACTGAGCAATTTTACAAAAAAAGGCGTATTTTACTCGTTATCACCATCTATATGTCTCCTTAAGATGGTGCAGTGATGCGCGCCCGATAAGTTACATTTACCACTTCATTGGAAAGATTTGTTTCTATTGCCGCCAATTTTAATTTCATATACAACTGTAATCTAAACTAGTCTTTTTCAAAAAAAATCAGATATTTTAAGTTATTTCAGAACAACGATCTTAAATGCAAAAAAACACACCAAATGTTCTGCATAATTCAACAACACGCGGGCAAGGATTTACAAGCGAGGGCAACGTTCAAGGAAAGCAACTCGTGACGCCTTTAATTAGATACTAGAAGACTATGCAGAAAATCCAGTTTGCAGGGTGCAAAGAAGTTCCTTATGGTTTGTGTAACATATGTATTGATTTTTACTTGCTTTACCTTATTTATCATTTCAGACATTTTCAAAGAAAAAATATATATTATGCAAAGAAATACAAAAATGTAAGATCTTATAACAAATTAGTATTTTGATCAATATTGCATAATGAATGATATTGTTTCTACACGAATTTCACAATATTGCACAACTAATTGACATTGTCTCTACATGAATAAATCAAAATTGCACAAATAAATGATATTGTCTCTACATGAATGACTTATTACGAAACAAAAATATTTCTAGCATTGTATACCAAAAAACAAACATCAAGATAGAGTGATCATGTGAACGGACGCACTGATCACCGACACAAAGTATAAATCATATATTGCACACCTTGCCACTTTTTATCCCTAAACATCGACAATATCTTATCTCTTAATATTTGTATAACAACTATTCTGAAACTTAGAAATACTATCGTGGCAGCAATGATAATTAAGTTGAGCATTTCCATGAATATAAACAAGAAACTGGTCATGTGGGACTGAAATCTTTTCTGTAAAAGATATCAGGTTTCAGCTTTGTCGCCATAAAATAATATCTTTTTAGTTCAAACAATAATGGACACCTCGTGGGATTCGTACCATTGCAATCTTTCAATGTTTCTAGATGATCAATGCCAAAGGATTGAAGGGAGACATGTTTTCAAATTATGGTAAAACTATCCTTCGCTACAAATTTACTTCTTATATTTCAGAGACTGATCAAAGAAATTAGATTTTTTAAAATGTGTTTTAAAAAGACAAGATTGTAGAAGCTTTAAGATTCATGACATACTAGATGAATAGTATCACGTTTGTGGGCTTATAGATCTAATGTCCTTAGTGACTAAGTAAAGGACAATTAGCAACCAAACGTTCATTCACGAGTATCCAATCTAATAAATCTTTTAGTCGTTTGCTTCCTGATCAGTTTTACATGCATGTAGATCTACTTGTACATATATCAACTATGTTTATCATTGTATAATAAGCTATTATAAGGTTTGGGTACGAAAAAAGATTTGTTGTTTGTTAGAATAGTCTGACGTCTTTTCGGTCGCAACATTGGCTTCAATTACTTATTGTTATACTTTGCCTTTCAATGACGTTTTCCCAAGTGTATCAAACATACGATTTTGTTTAATACCAATAATATTTTGGGAAATGGATGAAATGTTCCTTAATTAAATTTCTCCCTCTTGATAAAAAGCCATCTCCAATAAGCTGCCAGACATTTTTCAATACATAGGCTTGCAAATCGACAATTTGTCAACTATACAGATATACTATAACAGACTACAGAATTGTTCTGAATTATTGTCAAAGCCACCCCCTCACAGGGAAACCGCGTATTTATACTTGAATGGTATTCAAATAAAATTAAACATTAAAGCCAAGCCTGTAAACATGTTTCATATTATTTTGTTAAAGTTTGCCCACTGATTTCTATTTATCAGTATTCGTTTAATATATACAAAAATAAGCTAGTTAGATGAAGCAAGTGTATTCCGATGTTAACATCTTAATACTGTACAAATTCGATATTTTTATGAAATCTCACTTTACCGTTTGTCTCGTGACCTACAGGTATAGATTGCTGATTTCAATCCACTTTCAACGTACCGCTGTTGGTTCGAATCCGGCCAGCACTGTTACTTCTTTAATTTGATGAAAAATCGTTCGTTGCCCACTCGCGCTAGAAGTAATGCGTGGAAGGACAGAGAACATATCAATAAATATTAAAAGTCGCCATATCACTTAATACACAACAATTATTCAACAAATAGTCGTCAGTGTACAATAAAGTTAAAGCAAGTTAAAGGAGGTAGACTTAAAACCAGTTTACCCTATAACAATTAATTAAGAATTCTGAATAATAAACAAATTTGAGGCCAATTTCCTTGCAAACGGCACCTATTACTTAGATAACCAAAAAGATGTCAAAATTGGCAATATAGTCCAAGCAGTTGAAATATGGTGATACATACTGCAGAATTAATAATTAATCGCAAATACTAAGTAAATTATTACTTGAATCTTGAATTGTTTACTTCTATTACATTTTTTTCAAGTTTTGCTTAATGACCAAAGTAAAACAGCAAACAATAATTTGCAAACAATAATCATTTTCATAGGCATATTAGTAAAAAGGAGTACCGTGATCCCCTGTTTTTTGGTTTTCTTTAATCGTGAACAGTTTTAATATTTTTTTTCAAAACCGGGACCTACCTCATTAATAATTTCCATTAATTTAAAGTTACGTTAAAATTACTAAATAATCAAACGGAAACCTTTTACCATGGTATTGTATTCAATAATACATGTAATAAAAACACTAAAATAAGGATATATGTTACTCAACATATTTACAAATATGATATCTTAGTCAAAATGTATACTTACTATTTCTACCGACCGACGTGTAGGTTTCATTGGTTTGTTTAAAACTGGCAACATTTTAGGATAGATATTCTGAACTGGATTCTATCACTCAGCAATCATTCTGTTTACATTTTTTCATACCAGGATGTATATTCAGACATCACCATGCTTTATAAATATTTACGCACGCCCTTCTGTTCAAATGTAAGGCAGATATTCAAGTTATTTCAGAACTTAGATCGTAGAAGCAAAAAAGCAAAGTTTAACAAAAGGAACAGCGCATTTCAACAGCAACTTGTATGAAAGCAAGGATCAACAACAGAGCGCAACGTTCAAGGAACGCAACTCGTAAGCAAAAGATTCAGTTTGTAGGGTGCATAAACTCCTCGAATTTAAATTTAACTTGCAATAACTTACATTGTATTAACTACTTTAGACATGTCACACTTGTGTGTTCAAAGGAAAACAAAATAAATCATGAAGAGAAATTTACAAAAAAGGTAAGTAAGATTTACTTACACCGAATAGGTCTCTTGATCAATATTAAACAAAAATTGATACTGTCTCCATATACTTTATTTCGAGGTTTCATAGAAATGTTCTTGAAAATTAAATCAAATTTATAAAAATTTCTTTCTAGTATTGTATTGCTGAAAATAAACATCAAAATAAATACATATTCGAAATCATAGTTTGCATCTTTTGCCATTTTCCTGCCCCTAAATATCAACATTTTCTTATCTCTTGATATGTAATCAAATATTCTGGAACTAAGGAAGAAATACTATTGTGCTGTCTGTGAAAATCATGATTATGCTTCAAATTACTATAAAGAAGACACTTGTCACATGGGATTAAAATATGTGCTGTCAAAATATATCAAGTTTAGCTCTGTCGGAATGAAATCATATCATATTAGGTTAAGCAATCGTGAACACATCGTGGGAACGATACCTATTTATTCTATATATGTTTCTAGAAAGTGAAAGCCAAATGATTTGAGAGAACTGTCTTCTCAAATTGTAAACTAGAAATTTTCTTCTTATATTTCCGCTATTTCAGAGAGTGTGCCAAGCGACTTGAGTTTCTTAAATGTGTTTTTCGAGACAATATTGTAGACGTAATTATATCATAAGTTTAATGATTTTTGAAAGACTATATATACGTTTAAAAGATGTGACGTTATTAAATCTGAGTCACTAGGCAGATCCATTGCAATCAACCGTTTATACACGGTCAAAACTTTTTATAAAAACATTTAAATAAACTGCTGTGCATTTACATACATGTAGAAACTTCCATTTATCCTCAAATAAAGGAATTGTGCAATGTTGCAAATGCATGCTAAATTACGTCTGTTATTTAACCTAATATACTTGATATAATCATTATACATATACGAGGGCTATTCGTTAAATACGCGGAAAAGTGCTGCCATATTTTTAATATTCATGGGAAATTGACGTTCTCTTTACATTTTGTAAATAAACATATAATAAACATGTACACAAAGTTTCAATAAAATCGGATAAAAAATAATAGTACAATTTCAAGTATTTCTAAGGTAATCGCAGTGAAACCGGTCCAACGTCGTAACGACGTCACGCTCAACGCATGTATGAGAGTCACCCAAAACACGCACCTAGTCCTTGAAATACTCTCCGTGAAAGGAAACACACTTTTTACAACGGTTGATCCATGACATGAAACTATTAAAGTAGGAGCCATTATTTATCTCTGAAATTGCACATTGCACCGCGTAGGAAAACTCGTCCACATCATCAAAGTGTTCTCCCCGCAGGACGTTCTTCAGTGTCGGGAACAGAAAGAAATCGCATGGTGCGAGGTCTGGGCTGTAGGCCGGGTGCTCGAGGACTTCGAAGCCGAGTTTCCTGATTGTGTACTGTGTTTCGGCCGCGCGATAAGACGGTGCGTTGTCGTGATGAAATATCGTGTCGGCGATTTTCGTGATCCGCTTCTTTCTCATCGCCTTCATAAAATCGCGTCTCAGAATCTGAAAGCATAAAGAAATACAATCATAAGTAAATTGTCGTTATAATTTATTTTCGTAATTACTTACACAAATATAAATAACTATTAGGTAATGTATTGACATAATATTGAATATCTTATTATAGATTAAATAAATTTTTTCACCTTAGAATAATACTTCGCCGTCACAGTCTGACCCAGGGGTACCGCGTGGCTCAGTATCACACCGTCGACGTCAAAGAAAACGATGAACATCTGTTTCCTTGCAGATGGGCCGACTTTAAACTTCTTATGTGAAGGCGATCCTGGAGTTTTCCACATAGAAGACTGTGATTTCGTTTCAGGTTCGTATAGGCTGATCTATGTCTCATCAACAGTCGCTATCCGTCGCAAGAAACGTTCACCTTCCCTATGAAAGCGTCTGAGAAATTGATTGCAACACCGCACCCGTTACACCGCACCGCACACAGGCGTCTCATATTGAGTTCATCGTGAATAATGCGATGCACTGTGCCAATGCTACAATCCGATCTTTCGTGTCTTTCGCGAATTGTTATCCGACGATCATTATTAAGCATCTCCTTTATCACAGCGACGTGATTTAACATTACGTTGGGACGTCCACTGCGTTTTTCGTCATGGATGCATTGTTGGCCGCCTAGAAATCGCTACATGTGGTTACCATAACGACCGTTTGTTAACATATGATTCATGCCAGAACGGCAATATTTGCTGTATATTTTCAAAATATGTTTGTCTCTATTACTGTATAAGTTTTATTCAGCTAACTCGGAAAATAAGGAAATAGCGACACTTTTCCGCGTATTAATTGAACAGCTCTCGTATATAAACATATACATATAATCTGTTAAAACTTTTACAAGTGATTAAACAAGCAACCAAGAGCTAATCATTTGCAGGTTTTATAAAATTAGGACTATATGACTTTGTTGATTTATATGCTTACATGTCGAACTTAAGCGCCGTTTTTTAGGGATATTGCTACCTTATTTTGAACTTATTTCTTTTGATAGTGTTGTGACCAGGCTCTGATAGATGGGTGCTATTTTTATAACTCTTTTGATTGTGTCAATTCGTTAGAAAATCGAAAATTACGTATAATTATTATATATGTACGTTTAAAATCATGCAAATTGACGCATAAATGATATTGTCTCACGTTTGTTTGTTTTTTTGTTTTGTTTTTTGTTTGTTTAGAATCTGTAAATCTATTAAATCTATAGATTGTTTGTCTTCTGGTCAACTATAGATAGGATAGTTGTTTGTTTATATCAACAATGTTTCACGTTGTTCATTGATTTAAGATAATGATTAAGAAAATGTTATGTTGCTATCGACTCTATTTCGCATCGTTGTATTCAATTACTTATTCTTATATATAACCTTTAACACACAAACTTTTCCCCCAGTAGACAAAAGATACGATTTTGTGAGCAATTAAAATTTTTGGAATTTGATGAATTGCTCCCAAAATTAGATAACTCTAATTCTTAACTGGTATAATGCTATCAATAAGCTGGCAGACATTTTTCCAATACGCAGGGTTGTAAAGTGACAAGCTGTCAACTTTACATATAATACATATAAAACAATACAGAACTGAAAGAAACATATTCCACAAAAATAATACACGTTCAAAGGGAGAAAACGCAAAGTATGACGGACGCAGAAGCAATATAGGTTATGTCCTAGGGATTTAACATATTAACAATTTAGCTCTCAAATCCCTCTTCTAAAAACT
The DNA here is from genome assembly GCF_026571515.1 of Ruditapes philippinarum. Classification (NCBI taxonomy): domain Eukaryota; kingdom Metazoa; phylum Mollusca; class Bivalvia; order Venerida; family Veneridae; genus Ruditapes; species Ruditapes philippinarum. Next base: position 7,514 of record NW_026854926.1, read on the forward strand.
AGGGTTTTGACTTTTACTTTATAAAAAAAATACAAAAATCAAATAACTCAGTAAACTAATAATAATTAATTGAAAGTAGGTAATTGTTTAAAAGTAATGTTTGTTTGATTGTTTGTTTGTTTGTTTGCTATGAAGATACCATTTTAAGAGTACCCAGTGGCAAACCTTGATAACTGGGTCGATGATGTCATGTGTTTTAAAATTTTATTTCGTCACAGGTTTATTTATAATTTCAAAGAATGTTTGATTCGTACGTCTTATTGATTTAAAGTTTATTAAGCCATAAAATATTTCTACGGTGGCATAGAGGTGACATTTGCAGTTTTATTTTATCTCGTGGCCACGACTTATTATATTGAGGCCTCAAAATATTATCTCGTGGCCACTACTTATTATCTTGTGGCCTCAAGATATTATCTCGTGGCCACGAGTTATTATCTCGTGGCCACGAGTTATTATCTTGTGGCCACGACTAATTATCTCGTGGCCACGACTTATTATCTTGTGACCTCAAGATATTATCTCGTGGCCACGAGTTATTATCTTGTGGCCACGACTTATTATCTCGTGGCCTCAAGATATTATCTCGTGGCCACGACTTATTATCTCGTGGCCACGAGTTATTATCTTGTAGCCTCAAGATATTATCTCGTGGCCACGAGTTATTATCTTGTGGCCACGACTTATCATCTCGTGGCCACGACTTATTATATTGAGGCCACGACTTATTATGTCGTGGACACGAGTTATTATCTTGTGGCCACGACTTATTTCAGCCAATGAAAATGGTCGTTTCATCTTGAACAAAAGTTAATATCAATAAGACCTTATATCACACTGGCCACAGCTTTCACAAGAGCGGCGGGTCAAACGCTGCGGCGGTGAAGAAAGGGAACGTTTTATAATTATTATTCTTCTTTTTTTGTATGGTCAGGTGTTTCTTTCATTCTTTTTTAAAGATATACTTTGCTTAAATTTAATATTAGAAAATATTGATAATTGTTATATAGTCCCTTTGTACATGTAAACATAAAATAAACTTGTTATGACTTCACAGATAGTAGATATGTTATGTTTAAAATTCTACACAGTATAGGTGCTCACCATGAATATATATGGTGTCAGTTTTTTTAAGTAAAGATTACTTGACCTGTTATAGGGAACGCAGCTTCCTAGCTGTACATAGTTTAATGATTTCTTCATTCAAGTTAGACGCATTAAGTTAGAATATCATAGATTTAAAAAAAAATGATGTGATTTTAATTTTCAAGGATGAGCACGGTATATCTAATTTAATTGAGATTTAATTAAGAAATATATGCGGTTGATGTATACTTTTAAGGTCGTTCATTGAAATAACTTGCCCCTTTTCCCTGTGGATTCGAATCCCATTAAAGACTTGTATCTAGATAGTTATTATTGAAGATATACTACAATGTCACAATGATAAATGACTAACTTTGACGGGTTATCTGAATCTTTTTCTTTTTTTATTATAAAAACTGACATATACAAGTTTCAAAGACATATATCAGTTCTTTTAAGATCTCCTCTTTGATTGCTACTGCTACTGCTGTGCTATTGCTACTGCCAATTTCACGTTTTATAATTTTGCTACTGCTACTTCTGTGCTACTGTTACTGCCAACTTCATGTTTTTATAATTTTGTTACTGCTACTGCTCAATGCTACTGCTAACTTCCTACCGGTGATGACCACTTATAAAAAGTGAGTGTATTTATGAAAAACTGCATCTACAGAAACTTGATCCTTAAACGTTAGGACCATAAGATAAGAATACAGAGGGCCAATTAGTGATGACAAGACTCTACTCAGTGGAAGTGTTAATGTGGTCAATACAGTTAATAGTGATATACTAGCTGATAAGCCTTACTGAAATTCAGCACGTCTCTGGGAAAAAGCGTGAACTTATGTGAATATATGGTGGTGATTGACACGCACCTCCTGTGACTGCCATTGCCAGTGTGATATTGAATTTTGTTCAAGATGAAACGACCATTTTCATTGGCTAAAATAAGTCGTGGCCACAAGATAATAACTCGTGGCCACGAGAAAATAAGTCGTGGCCACAAGATAATAACTCGTGGCCACGAGATAATAAGTCGTGGCCTCAATATATTAAGTCGTGGCCACGAGATGATAAGTCGTGGCCACAAGATAATAACTCGTGGCCACGAGATAATATCTTGAGGCCACAAGATAATAACTCGTGGCCACGAGATAATAAGTCGTGGCCACGAGATAATATCTTGAGGCCACAAGATAATAACTCGTGGCCACGAGATAATATGTCGTGGCCACAAGATAATAACTCGTGGCCACGAGATAATATCTTGAGGCCACAAGATAATAACTCGTGGCCACGAGATAATATCTTGAGGCCACAAGATAATAAGTCGTGGCCACGAGATAATATCTTGAGGCCTCAAGATAATAAGTCGTGGCCACGAGATAAAATAAAACTGCAAATGTCACCTCTATGCCACCGTATATTTCATAAAAAACTCTCCATAAATTATTTGCTTCATACTTTATTATGTTCACAACTGAATAATAAAAACATCAACATGCAAAGATTATATGCTTACTACGGTGGCATAGAGGTGACATTTGCAGTTTTATTTTATCTCGTGGCCACGACTTATTATCTTGAGGCCTCAAGATATTATCTCGTGGCCACGACTTATTATCTTGTGGCCTCAAGATATTATCTCGTGGCCACGAGTTATTATCTTGTGGCCACGACTTATTATCTCGTGGCCACGACTTATTATCTTGTGACCTCAAGATATTATCTTGTGGCCACGAGTTATTATCTTGTGGCCACGACTTATTATCTCGTGGCCTCAAGATATTATCTCGTGGCCACGACTTATTATCTCGTGGCCACGAGTTATTATCTTGTGGCCTCAAGATATTATCTTGTGGCCTCAAGATATTATCTCGTGGCCACGAGTTATTATCTTGTGGCCACGACTTATCATCTCGTGGCCACGACTTATTATATTGAGGCCACGACTTATTATCTCGTGGCCACGAGTTATTATCTTGTGGCCACGACTTATTTCAGCCAATGAAAATGGTCGTTTCATCTTGAACAAAAGTTAATATCAATAAGACCTTATATCACACTGGCCACAGCTTTCACAAGAGCGGCGGGTCAAACGCTGCGGCGGTGAAGAAAGGGAACGTTTTATAATTATTATTCTTCTTTTTTTGTATGGTCAGGTGTTTCTTTCATTCTTTTTTAAAGATATACTTTGCTTAAATTTAATATTAGAAAATATTGATAATTGTTATATAGTCCCTTTGTACATGTAAACATAAAATAAACATGTTATGACTTCACAGATAGTAGATATGTTATGTTTAAAATTCTACACAGTATAGGTGTTCACCATGAATATATATGGTGTCAGTTTTTTTAAGTAAAGATTACTTGACCTGTTATAGGGAACGCAGCTTCCTGTACATAGTTTATTGATTTCTTTATTCAAGTTAGACGCATTAAGTTAGAATATCATAGATTTAAAAAAAAATGATGTGATTTTAATTTTCAAGGATGAGCACGGTATATCTAATTTAATTGAGATTTAATTAAGAAATATATGCGGTTGATGTATACTTTTAAGGTCGTTCATTGAAATAACTTGCCCCTTTTCCCTGTGGATTCGAATCCCATTAAAGACTTGTATCTAGATAGTTATTATTGAAGATATACTACAATGTCACAATGATAAATGACTAACTTTGACGGGTTATCTGAATCTTTTTCTTTTTTTATTATAAAAACTGACATATACAAGTTTCAAAGACATATATCAATTCTTTTAAGATCTCCTCTTTGATTGCTACTGCTACTGCTGTGCTATTGCTACTGCCAATTTCACGTTTTATAATTTTGCTACTGCTACTTCTGTGCTACTGTTACTGCCAACTTCATGTTTTATAATTTTGTTACTGCTACTACTCACTGCTACTGCTAACTTCCTACCGGTGATGACCACTTATAAAAGTGAGTGTATTTTATGAAAAACTGCATCTACAGAAACTTGATCCTTAAACGTTAGGACCATAAGATAAGAATACAGAGGGCCAATTAGTGATGACAAGACTCTACTCAGTGGACGTGTTAATGTGGCCGATACAGTTTATAGTGATATACTAGTTGATTAGCCCTTACTGAAATTCAGCACGTCTCTGGGAAAAAGCGTGAACTTAAGTGAATATATGGTGGTGATTGACACGCACCTCCTGTGACTGCTATTGACAGTGTGATATTAAATTTTGTTCAAGATGAAACGACCATTTTCATTGGCTAAAATAAGTCGTGGCCACAAGATAATAACTCGTGGCCACGAGAAAATAAGTCGTGGCCACAAGATAATAACTCGTGGCCACGAGATAATAAGTCGTGGCCTCAATATATTAAGTCGTGGCCACGAGATGATAAGTCGTGGCCACAAGATAATAACTCGTGGCCACGAGATAATATCTTGAGGCCACAAGATAATAACTCGTGGCCACGAGATAATAAGTCGTGGCCACGAGATAATATCTTGAGGCCACAAGATAATAAGTCGTGGCCACGAGATAATAAGTCGTGGCCACAAGATAATAACTCGTGGCCACGAGATAATATATTGAGGCCACAAGATAATAAGTCGTTGCCACGAGATAATAAGTCGTGGCAACGAGATAATATCTTGAGGCCTCAAGATAATAAGTCGTGGCCACGAGATAAAATAAAACTGCAAATGTCACCTCTATGCCACCGTAGCTTACAAATAACAGTGCACAATTTATTTGTTTTACTAGACAACATAAGCGACAATAATAAACTGCCGGACTGCGCGTGGATTCAGATCAACTTGAAGATACGTTATCTTATAAAATTATAAGATTTAAAACAAAATGAGCATTGTTTACATCGTTAATGGGTGCTATCATTTGGTAAATTTCTTTAATAATTTTAATCATGTTTACTTAAAAATATATTATATAGTCTACATTATTTTTAAATATCTTTTGCACAGAAATTCCTAACTTTTATAACACAACCAGTCATGCCCTATTTCAATACTTCTTAGATATCAGCCGGACGCCAATGCCGTTTGTATGGATATCACCGGGATACTCTTGCCGTGAACTCCATTTTATCTGACGTTAAAAAAGAGTCGTTTTTTTTCTACAATGTTTCAGCTGTACAATAACTGAAATCATGGAAATAGAATATAAGTTATACAGATTTTGTCACGTCATATGTCTCATGAGGAAAATGAAATGTTTCATAACTTCTAAACAGCTGTGTTAAATATCAACCTGTTATTTGGCCAATACGACATGGCGAAGCCAAATAATAGGGCCAATATATATGGAATCGTCCGATTTTATCAAATGACAATAATGTTAAATAATTGAAATCAATGAACACTCAGAATCTACAATAATTTAATAAATGAGGTATAGTTTAACCTGGTTTCTTTTAAACGTAAACACTGCTTAAACGTTTAAATATTGATATAACTTTTCTTGTAATAAATAGTATTATAATAGTGTTTGTTTTGTTTGTCCGTTCGTTTGTTTGTTTGTTTTTGTGTGTTTGTTTTTTATTTGTTTTGTTTTTATTGTATGCGGATGTGTGTGTTTTCGTGCGTGCATGTGTGCACAAGAGAGCTATTCGCTGTACTGTACGATATACAGCCATGTTGACTCTTTAGAAAAAAGCTTTGAAACAGCAAGGTAAGGTGAATAAGGTTTTCATTATTTTCGTGTAGGCCGTCCTTCTTTGCCAAACAAAAATTTTAGGATTCGAGTTTAAGCCTTGTTTCTCTTGTATTTTGCATAATCATCTCATGTTAGCTTTTAATGATATATTGGCTTCACATATGTATAACAGACAGGTCCGAAAAAAAAAACTAATATAGGATTCAATACAAGTATAACAAAAATAACTATCAAGATATTATTAAGAATTTATACTGGTTTTAAAGTATGTTCATAAACGAAATCAATCATACTTTAAAAAGTAACTTTCTGGCAATGTATTGCAAAAACAAACACAAAAATCAAGATGAAGTGATCATTTAAAATTAAGGACTGACGACCAACACAAAGTCGAAATCTTAGACCGCACCTCTTGCCACTTTGTATCCCTATATATCGACATCATCTTATTTCATTATATTTATATGTCGCTTATTGTGATACTGCGAAATACAATCCTGCCGTCTGTGATAATCAATTTGAGGATTTCCATGAATATAAACAAGACACTGGTCATGTGGGACTGAAATTTTTGATGTGAAAAATATATCAAGTTTCAACTTTGTCTCAAAAAAATAATGTCTTTTTACTAGAAACAATTATGAACATCTCATGGGAATCATGCCGTAGCAATCTTTTTTATGTTTCTAAATACGAATGCCAAATAATTTTAGGAGACAATCTTGAATTTCTCAAATTGTGATAGAAATATCCTTTACTATAAATGTATTTCTTAAATGTTCGCTAATTTTTGAGACTGTGTAAAGTTACTTTTTTTATTGGTTCATAAGAGACAAGATTGAAGAAGGTATTATATTATAGGCTTTACGATTCTGACAGATTATGTAACAGGTTGTGAGATTTTATGTATGACCTTAGTTGGTAGGCAAGTGTTTATTGCAAACAAACGTTTATTCACTATTAATCTATACACACGACCGCTGTAAATTTATGCAGTTATTTCTATCTGAATTGTGCGGTTATAAATTCGTTATGACTTTTGGCATACGACTATAGACAATTTGTTACTGTATAACACTCATTACTTGTTCATTTTTTATGTTAAAATCTTTTTAACACTGTAGTTTTGATACATCTAGTGTTAATAATTTGCTTGCATGTCGAACAAAAGCGCGTTCTATAGGGAATATTGCGACCATATTTTGAACCAATTTTCTTGTGTATAGTGTTTGTCGCCAGTCCCACGAGCGCAGAGTTATTTGCAGCGTTTTATTTTGCTCACTCGATATTTATCGTTCGTAATTGATTTGCATAAGTAAATTAGTCACAATAATTGATTTAAATTTGTCTTAAACTTCCATTTACTTGTTTAATCTTTCATATGATAATATCATTCATAATTACATTCAGGGTGCAATTATATATCTTTTATCTTTAATAAAATATAAAATCATAATACTATTTATTGTGAACAATTTACTTGTATACAACAACACATGAAAGCACGTCTACCACTGGGTTAATGTTAGTAGCCTATTCTTACTTGTAAATTAAAATATATGCATTTAAATGACTTATTCTTGTATGTTCATTACATGGATACAATGGTAAATAATTATTCTTATATACCTTGTCCCAGTTTTTAATTCTAAGTCCCATTTTCTTAATGTATCTGTATGGAAAAGATAATCAATAGTGTAAAACATATCATTTTGTCACACAAATCCTGAACGCAAAATGTACCATACACATTGTGTAAGTTAAAATTGTTAATGCTGATATATTTTTTTTAATTTCGCCGTCTTCCTTCCCTCTGCCTAGTTTGCTTATCACTAACTGTGATTTCAATAATACACTTTTAAGTTATGTTTAGTCTCATTAGTCGCAATTTCTACGTAACATCATTTAGAAGTTAAATAACATCGCTTAGAAGTTATAATAGGAATCTTTCTTCGTGTATCTAGCTGGGGTTTTATCTGTTTTTTGATAACTGTGTTGTTTTTTTTTAATTCACAAAAGAAGAAAAAGTTCAAACCATCTTTTATAGAAGAGTTGATTTTGAATGAAACTGTGTATGTGTACACTTTATTCTTAAGACATAACTTATATCGCTTCTGCAACAGCCATTCATCGCGTTTTCTCCCTTTGAGTGTGCTTTAACGTTGTTGAATACGGAGAGAGACCATAATTCTGAACAGTTTTGTAGTATTTCAATGGTACAATCTTGCGTTTTGAAAAAATGTCTGTCAATGGTCATTTTTATGCTGGAATAATTAAATAAAGAGAGCAATTAATCAAATCGCGAAAATATTATTTGTTCACAAAATATCGTACCTTTGATTCACTGGGGGAAAGTGGATGGAAATATTTTGTATAACAGTAAGCAATTGAACACAACGATGCAAACGAAAAAAGGTCGAAGATATACTTAAACCAGTGTGCTGATACGTTATATCAAATGAATATACATGTACAATGATAACCATTGTTGACTTACATGAACAAGTAAAGAAAGTTGATCAGAAAGCAAACAATTCATAGATTTAATTGATTCACAAAATGGAAAACAAGTAAAACGCCGTTAACAACCCGTGTATCCGGGGGATTTTTATACATGTACAAGTATATAAAATTGACTGGAAAACAAAACACTCGCAGATTAAATTGATCCACTAATTGGTAAATTAAATAAAACGTGAGAGATATCATATGTGCACCCATTTATGTAAATGATACGTTCATATTGATAATTATAGTTTTCGATTTAATCTTTGACAGAAATTAAAAGAAAGACAAAAATAGCACAACTCATCCTCTCCTTTTTTGAACATTAGTATTGTTGTACCTAAATGGAGTTAACTTTGAGTTAAATGGTGCTGTTAAATTGGAAGGTAGGATCAAAAATCTAAATTGAGTGAGTCACATACAGTATATCAATAAATACAAGTGTCAAAACCTCACGTCTAGTCCTTCCTATGGAAAAAGTCACTATCCGGCCTGTGCATTAAATGATTGAGAAGATTAACATAATTGAAGAATGCCACTGTTGCGGTATAACAAGTATTCTAAACATATACATATTGAGTTAAACATGTACATGCCATTTTTAGGACCTTACATCAGAACAACAAAAACAACCAGGACGACGACGTCGCCAGTAGTTTCATTGATATTTGCAACCAAATTGCTGCAAAAATCTTGAGTTTTGTTTATTTTTTTCCTTTTAATACGCCCGAACAACTTAGGCGTCTATTGCTTTGCACCTGATCGTCCGTCTGTTCCTCCGTCCACGTGTTAACAAGTTCGTGTCCGGTCTGTATCCCATGAACCGGTTGACGGAAACTACTTTACAGGTTTAATCTTCTTCAGTCAAGGTAAAGGTCACATATAGTCATTCTGTATGAATTCGGCTGTGTATCTCTGTAAAGCATTACTTATAATAAGTAGATGTGCGAAACCCAAGATGTGGCTTCCCGCACGCCCGGGGATATCTTCATCTATATAGACTAATATTGTAAGCCCTTTAAGGTTTTAGGTTCATTGTGTTAAAATACAAAGTCTAGAACTTATATTTAGCATGACGCATTGCCTTATGATCTCTACAAAACTGATATAAATCATGCACCGGGGTTCAATATTGGCCCCGTCACATGGTTAACTTGATTTATATAGACTTATATAGGACACAACATGTGAGACTTATCTTGTGAATCCACAAAGACCAGAACTTAGATATTTGGCATGTAACATACATCTGTTGATCACAAAATAACTGGTATTAGTCATGACCCTTGGGTCAGTATTGGACCCGCCCCGAGTGTCAATTGATTAATATAGTTTTGTATAGATGTTTGACATGTAGAGTTGCCTTGTTGGCCCGTACAAAACGCGTATTAATCATACCCCTTTGGTCAATAAATGCTCCGCCCTGGGAGTCATTTAGTTGATATAGTTTTGTATGAGAAAACACATTTAAGTCTTATTTTATGAAACTACAATGTGTCGGGTACAAATATTTGTGTTGTCGCCTTATCTCGTTGACCTCTATGAAATTAATATATATCCTGCCTTTTTGTTTAATATTGACCCATCCCTATGGTCCAAATGCTTTATATAGACTTCATAGGAAAACTTGAGTCTTATCGTGCAGAATATAATACAGGTTTCTAATATGGAGCATTTTCTAATGGGTCTCAACAAAACTAATATATGGCTCGCCCCCGAGGTCACAACATTTATATAGACTTATGTATATTTAAAAACATGTAAGTCTTATTGTTTGCAAGCTATGATATTTAGAATTTAGCATAACGTTGTAAACATCTGCAAATGATATATACCCCTTGGACCAATATTGGCCGCCCCTGGGTCAGTTGAGTTATGGAGACTTATACAGGTTTCACATTTCAGTCTTATTGCGTGACACTACAAAGCCCAGACCCAATTTTTTAGCATCTAACATCAATTAATAGATTTCTACAAAACTTATATTAATCATGACCTACAGGTCAAAATAGGGGCCCTCCCTGTTGTCACTTGTTTAATGTGGACTAAGGTATAAGAAAATGATGTAGATAATGACCATGTCTCTATATCTGACAAACAGTAAACATCGTAGACCTCTGTAAAGTATTATGACTCATGCATCTTGGTTAAAAGATGTCTCCACCTTGGGGGTCACTAATCATTAGAGTTATTCAGATACCGTGTCAACATTTTTCTGACAAGTTTCTTGACTGGGTCTGTATACCCCTAATTGAAAGATTTTTTACTACTCAAACAAATTTACATTTAATAATATTATTTTTTTCAACGTTTTTTAAATAGATTTTCTGGAAATCTGCTAATATCTGGAAATCTGCCGAACACTTGAACTTCACGTGATAATACTGATAAAACTCTGGCGGACTGCACCAAAATGTATAAAAATCACAATATTTGTCGATTTGCGTCATTTTCGGAGGTAGATTTGATAAGCGATATAAAAGATGTTTTTACATTTAAGCTGGTAAAATGCCTACACTAGCACAATGTATCAATAAACAAAAAATGAATTGCAAGCCCCTATATAGAAGTCAAATCGACAGACCGCTAGGTTTATTCCTGCCGGACCTTAGTAGTGACATTTATTAGATTGAAAATATGTGAGTTATTTTTCTCCAAAAGGAAACAAAATGGCGCCTTTGATTTTAAGGGTTCTATCAACACTGTCAAATTT
>NW_026854927.1:0-43214 GCF_026571515.1 Ruditapes philippinarum
GTCCCTTAGGGGGCGTGAACGGTAGCCTTGCAATTTACCCAGTTCAGTTCCCTATGAATCAAACTCGATCAAATCCCGGCCGAGTCTTGAAATATATTGGGAATGTATTTGGAAATATCAGTTTTCAGGTTTAACAAATTTCTTAGCTCAAAATCAATCCGTGGTATGTTGATAACGACAACCAGGTTGGGGTGTGGCAAATTTTTTTTAAAATTCTTGGGAGAAGACCAATTGAAATATTCTCACAAACACCAATGGGCATGTCCAAGTTTGGTCAAACGGGCAGAATTTTTGCAGGCGAAAGTTTAAAAAGACGTCGTTGAATTACCACAATTCAATTGAAAACGTTTCAATCAAACGACGGTATACTCTATATATTGAACCGTTCCATTGTTGTCAATATGAAAAAAATGTACTCGCCCCGTAAAAGAAACGGCTGAATTTCATTTAAATTAAAGTTTTTAAAGATCGGTGCATGTTATAGGGGCCCAGTTTTTCAACGGCTTTTTTTTAAATATAACCCCGGGGCCCTTTAAAGGCGAGGTTAAAATTGGGCAAATAGCCTTTTTATATAGTCAACATTTTTTTTTATAAAAATTTTTATAATACAGAAACCCCAATCTTTTTTTAAAAAAAAAAAGAAAAAGTTTTCTTCCGGGGAAAATTAAAACCATATAAAGTCACTATTATAAAAATAAAAAAATTACTTTTACAAACTTTGCAGAAAATTAAAAAAATGCATTTATCAAAACACCCGTCCCGTTTTTGGGGCGACTCCGTAAATTTTGTTTTTCCCACGGCCGGGGCCAAAATTTTGACGTAAAGTCATTAGCTTTTATACAAAAAAAAGTGTAAAGACGGCTAAATGTTTAAGCGTTTATTATAGGGGCGTCAATTTGTAAAATGACTCTTTATTTCAACTTTAAAAGGTCCTTTTTTATTTTAAAAGTAATTGAATAAATAGAATTTATTAAATTCCGTGTAAGTTTCAATCCTGAATTTATTGCACCTCGTTTGAATCAAAATTAATATTATGCCTCGCCAGAGGCTCCGCAATTAATAAAAATTTTATTCAATCGTGCAATAAAATCAGTATTGAACTTAAACACTCATTCAAATATCCCCCCTAATAATACAAGGGGGCAAAACGTTTTACAACGAATTGACGTTGCTTGAAGGACAGGACGTAAGGAAACTGGCGTCGTAGACGTAATTGCTTTCGTTAAAGCAACTGATTTATGGACCGTTCGGGATTTACGCTTCCAAGGGCAGGGAATTCATCTAGCCTTCAATGGTAGGGGCTCACAGTCTATCACAAATTTAACGAGGAAAAAGCTTGTCACAGACAATGCCAGCAGTACCCATACTTGTGTTTTTTGTCTGATTTCTCCAAATCAACATATTTAATATGAACATTGGCTTTAAGAATTTGGGGTTTAAGATTTTTTAAGGTAAAAAACCATAAATAGAAAGAAATTAAATGCTGGTGCAATTTTTGTAAGGAAATTTTTGAACATATTTATTCCCCTGGATGTCAAAGTTTTTACATTTAATTATTTTGATAACTTATAAGTAAAGATAACCTTTTAACAATACTTTGTTGGGAACAGAAAGTTTGATTTAGAAACGAAACTTTTCCGCATTTTTAAGTATCAAATGCTCGATACTTTTCAAACAATTTTTGTGTTTTGTAGAAATAATGAGTAATAACGGTTTTTATGATTTTACTTAACTTACGCAATTAAAATCAGATTGTTTTTTAAAAATTTTTAAATAAATTTTTGAAAAATTTTCCCCCTTTTAAAAACATTGATTTGGACACCTCATATTTGTCCGAAATTTTTTTATTGATGAATACATGTAATATTGCACAAAAAGAGAATGTTGATAAAAAAGCCTGTTTTATTTTAACAACATTTATATGTTTATGAATAAATGTGCATAGTTGAATACCTGGAATAAAATTTGTTCACTGTTATTCATAGTTTATTATCGATCAGATTTTAGTTCTTTTAAAAAGCGCATAACTCCCTTATTTTAAGTCAACTTTTATTTTCTGCGGTGGTCAAACTAGAATATTACGCGTTGTTGTTCGTCCGGGACACCATGTTTCATTGGGAAAGCGGAAGTCCCTGAACAAGTTAAGCCCAATTCCATATAATAGAAGGCCAGATTAACATCATGACATGAATAAGATATTTCTTCGAAGAAAGAAATAATGACAGACAGATTAACGTGGTAAAAACAAAAATCAAAAGACGGCATAACCTCAATATGCCCTATATCAACTTCCAAGTATTATTAAACCTAGCTTTGTACTTTTTTTTGAAAAAGGGTTTTTTGCAGATCCCCAAAATCGCTTTGGACGGTCAAAAACGACATACGGACAAAAAGGTTAAATATATATATAAAAAAATGCATAATAACCCATGACACTCTAATCCACATACCAAGTATCAACAACCTAATTTTGTTCTTTCCCCTAGTTAGTGAATTTTTTCCAGACTTTTAATGACCCTCTATATGTGAACCATTAGAGTAACTTCAGACTCATTGATCAAAAAAAAAACTAAATATTTTTGTAGGTAAATTTGGCTGTTTTTTTTGTACTCAATATTGAAATAAGAAAATCGGAACGCGGCGTCAAATAGAAATCCCAGAATTGTCCTGTTGTGGCCACGTTTACTGACCCAAAGTAGTAGGTTCAACAAGTTAGGAAGCACACCCACGTAATGTAAGCCACACTTCAAATGGCCAGGGGGATTTCACAACATTGGCTTTTAAACAGCATGCCAGTTAAAAACAAGTCCATTTTACAGGTGGGGGGGGGGGGGTGTACAAAGGAGTAGCAAAAATCTAAAAGGTTAAGCACCAGTGTTTTGTGAATACTTTGCATGTATAGAAATTTGCAGAGCAGAGACGGTGTTCTTTAGCCCTGTAAAATTCGCAGGCATTTTTTTGCCAGAGGGACAAATTGTGTTTTTTTTTGGGGTCTCGGGCCACAATAAGATTTTTGGGCTTCAACGGAATGAATTGCAACTTTTTTGGACTGCCAAAAACATTGCAATTGGATAAAAACATTTTATTTGAATTTTATGTCTTTTATTTTTTCAAAAAAGTGTTTCCTTTTTGCAGGTTGTATATTTGGGGATCAAAATTACAACATTTTGCTTTGGACTTTGAGGCAGGCACTTAAAATTTACTTGGAGTTTTCCCTTAAAACAAGTCAATTCGACTTTTTTCGATTTATTTTTTTCCTTAGAATAAAATTATTTTGGGTTTCAGACTTATGTGAAAAACGTGCAAAAATTGTCAAAAAGGGTCAAAGACAGAAACGGGGGTTGCTTTTTTAAAAAAAATATCAGGGGCTGTGATTTTACGAAAAAATTTAAAACTGCCATTAATGTAAAATTTAACTCTTTGGAAAAAGGGAAAATGATAGCAACAGCCCTTTAAATCGACTCCAAGATATGGGGACTACGTGTTAATGTTTTGTATACCAAATATAAGAGCTGTGATAAAGTAGTTCCTGGAAAAAAAACCTGGTTCCGAAAAATTTCCTACCATTGACCATTAATGTTGAAAATAAACTAAGTCTGTAAACAGGAAGTGGATAAGCGACAGACCTGAAATCGAATCCTACGGTATGGGATCATGTGTTAATGATGTATGCCAAATATCAAGGGGCTGTTATAGGTGGTTGCTGAGAAAACTTTTTTTTCCACGCCCCCCATCACCCCCAACTGCCAACCGCCCATTATTCACCATACTACAACCCGGGTTAGCACCTGTGCATCCCGGCCAAAAATGTTTTATTTGCTGTACAATTAACATGTCTATAAACATGGTTAAAGCTATAAACCTCTAAGTATCATGCGACGCTGTAAATTATAGCAAAAAGTTAAAATTAAGTTGATTTTATAAGTTTACTTACCTTCTATAAAATTTGGGTGTAACACATAAACAGGCTAAAAACTGAAATGACTACGGCACGCGGAGAGCACGTAAATTAGTAGTGGAGCGTATGAAAATTTCTACTTTATGAATTCCAGCTGCACATTCATATTCACAAAATCTACAAAAGCATTGTTTTAATTCCACTCAAATATAACAGGCAATGATGTTAATTTCATATAATTCAATTTAATTTCCTTTCGGCGGGTTTATTAATAGTAATAAAGGTATCCCGTACTTTCGACTACTTGTAACCCAATCCCTTCAGTGCGGTTGTTTTCTGAAAATCTGACGTACACAGCGTATAAACAATATACATGTACTGGACAAAACATGGAAGGGTATTTAAGCAAAAATTACATCTGCTTTCTTACCGTTAATCATCGCTTTCTAATTGTACATTTGTTTTCTACTTGACATTTTGCATTTTACTTTACATCTGCTTCTAAATTTTACATTCTTTCTTACATGTAATTTGCTTTCTGTGTGTGCGTTTTGCTTAATTGTTTTTTTGATATCGTTTTTTAACGTCATTATTATTCATTTTTTTTGAAAATTTTAATTCATAACTAAAACCTGAAATATAGTTTAATTTTTACAAGTAAGTATTCACAAAATTTAAATTGGCCAGGTGCGGCCATGAAAAACGACTATGAAAATGTAGATTACTTTGCATTTTCCTTTTTAACTACCAGTATGAAAACCAATTAAAATTTTGGAAGCATTTAATCGCAAACACTTGAAATCTGGGCGTGCATTAATCATAAAAAAATGCAGCGATTTTTTCATAAAATACATTTTTTATAGTGCATACAAATTAGTTAGTGGGGTAAAAATTAACCCCGGAATTTTAATATTGACCCAGTTAATTATCCGTTGATAAATGTCCCCAGAAGCTTATTTTATGGAAGGGTATTAAAGAAAATAAAATCTTGCTTTCTTACGTTTAATCATGTTTTCTAACTTGTACATCGTGGCATTCTGATTTTGTACATCTTTGCATTTTGGACTGTACATCTTGCATTCTGACTTTTACATGTTGCTTTTTTACATGCAACATTATGCTTTTGCTGTGTCGTCTTGGCTTAATTTGTATGTTGATATCGTTTATTTTTAACGATCAATTATTATTGCATTTTGTTCATCTGGTATATTAATTCAATAACTTAACCTGCAAACTGTGTTGTATTTGGGTCTATTACTCAGCTTTGAAATGACGAATGTCATAAGGTAGAAATGACGCATACCGAAAGCCGAATGCAGCAAGCATTAATACGACGCGACATCTGCACCCAAATTATGCTAACAGGGGGCCACATTTTATTCTGGGTAAACCCGTATTCCCCTGTTTAATTCAGTTTACCAATTTATGTTTCTTTTTTAAAAAATTTTCCTTTTCCACTTGGGGAATAAGGTAAAATTATAAAAACGTTTAACCAATTTTTGGGGGGGCATGCCGACCAATGTTAATAACTGTTTTTAAAAATTTTACCCCCGCGGTAATCGGTAAAAAAATGTATTTGTTTTTTTTCAACCCTATATCCCCATCACAGCTTTACTATAAAAAATATTTATTCATTTTTTTTCAACTTTAAAATTTTAAAAATAAAATTTTTGAAAAATTTTATTTTTTGTTTAAAATCATACTCGGGACCAATTTTTTGGCTAACAGGTTTGGGAACTTTGTTTCTTTAATAAAATAGTTCTGGGGATAAAACCCCTTAAAATAATAATTTTAACATATTTTTTAAAAAAGCTAAAGAAAATTTATTTTAAAGCTTTAATTTAGTGGGAAATATTCTTTATTAAAATTTTTATAAAAAATTTTAATTACTGAGGGACCAAAATTTTTAACCCCTTAACTTTAAACCTTGCAAAACATTTAATACTAATGCCTTTTTTTTATTTAAAAACATTAATTCCTTAAATTTTTTAAAACAAAATTTAAATTTTCATCCTTTTTTTTAAAAAATTTTAAAAATTCCCCCCTTAAAAACAAACTTTTGAAAATTTAAAAATTTAAAAAAACCCTTTTTTGAAAAAAAAAAAATTGGAAAAAAAAAAAAAAAGAAAATTTTCCCTTTTCTTTTTTTTTGCAAAAAAAACTTTTTTTTATTTAAAAATTAAAAAAATTTTTAAAAAAAAAAATTGGGTCCTCTTTGTTTTTTTTTTAGGAAAAAAATTTTTTTTTTTTTGTAGTGAAAGTCTTTATATATTCACTAATCTCATAATTAGAAATTAGACAGGTCAGGAATTTATACAAACAGTTGGTTTATTTTACATGCTCATTTTAATCCCAATAGAAAACATTCAAATATTTGTGGTAAAAACATGACCCAAAGTACCTAGTAGTCGTTTACCCCGGTGGTGATTCCATTAAACTGATTAATAGATTCGAATTGATTAGAAAACACAAATAGAAACATGTGTTTCCGTACAACAAAATCGGAAGTAAAGTGAACAGTTAATTGACAGAAATATGTGGGTCAAATATGTTTTAACAAGGAAATAATTATTTCAGAGAAAGACGCAAAGATCAGTATGACCCCGTATTGTGTAATTAGAAAGTTTATTCAATTCTAGGGCAAACATCATAATTTGATAGTCCATTTTGTAATAAAAATTCAAATTTTCAATACAGATTATGAGATTACATAAAAAATATTAAAGAATAAGAAGCTTTTTAATCAAAAAAACAAAAACAAAAAAACAAAAACAAAAAAAAACCCGCATACATATACAAATTACTTACAGTCGAGCATCGGAAGTCATTAACATATCTTACGAAACTTTAATTTGAAACCGATATTTGCCTCCCGCTGAATGATAAATGTTTATTTGAAAAATAAAAAAAGAAACAAATTTATGGTTGTTGTTCTAAAAATAATGGGCGGCATAAGAGGAATTTCTTATTCATTTTACCACACTTGAAAAATTACTACAGAAAAATGTGTTGTTGTTTTGTTTTCACAAAAGTGTGTGTGTGTTTTAAGTTTATTTTATAACTCGGCGCCGGAATAACCATATGTCCGAGATTATAGGCATCTGGGGACGTCTTTTTCAAGCAGATTCTTCCTGGAAGCCCATTCTTCGTTCTTTGGTGGTAAAGGAGACGACAATACCGTCAAGGCATCAACTTTCTGACTGACGACAACAAAAACCACAGACGCTTGGGGTTTGGAGCTCAAAACGCCTTTAAAATCCAAATAAAATGCATATTTGTCAATCCCAGGACATGTACTGATCATATATATCAAAAAATCTTAATATATGCCGTTTTGAAAAAAAATCATATTTCAACATCTATAATAATACACAAGATAAAAATGTTCGCCGGAAAAAATCCGCACCCCTACCGTCATAATCACCATGTATTTTAATCCATTTCCAATATTTTCACATAATCCTTTGGTCCATCGACACAGAAGATATAATTCTTCACGATGATGGTCAATTTTAAACTTCAACGGTAATATAAACAACGCAACAGCCGAAATAAACATCAATATTCTCGCCGTTTTTTTTCAACGACAAAAACTTTCGATAAATTCAATGGACCAGACGGCTATGAACGAAGCTATCCGATTATGTGGCCCCAGCTTTGCCGTGTGCAAAATGCGCAGCGCTTTTAAGTTTGGGAACCACATAATCGGATAGCTTCGTTCATAGCCGTCTGGTCCATTGAATTTATCGAAAGTTTTTGTCGTTGAAAAAAAACGGCGAGAATATTGATGTTTATTTCGGCTGTTGCGTTGTTTATATTACCGTTGAAGTTTAAAATTGACCATCATCGTGAAGAATTATATCTTCTGTGTCGATGGACCAAAGGATTATGTGAAAATATTGGAAATGGATTAAAATACATGGTGATTATGACGGTAGGGGTGCGGATTTTTTCCGGCGAACATTTTTATCTTGTGTATTATTATAGATGTTGAAATATGATTTTTTTTCAAAACGGCATATATTAAGATTTTTTGATATATATGATCAGTACATGTCCTGGGATTGACAAATATGCATTTTATTTGGATTTTAAAGGCGTTTTGAGCTCCAAACCCCAAGCGTCTGTGACAAAAACGGCATCTATTAGCGCCAAACCTCCAGAGTAAGTCACGACAGGTCAACCAATCACCTCTGGTACTTATGATGACTTGACTATGACCTTCCGTGTGCCTTCTCCGCGACGTGCACGCCTCTGGAGGTATTTGGAGAAGTTTCAACAAAAACTTCCAAAACACGCCATTTATAACACCATTCATAGCACTGACGGCTTCGATGTTCTCATCTATTTGCGGGAAATGGTCGACAGGGACCACCCTACGTAATAACGCACACTCTGTTAACAACAGATTTTCCGCAGTATATATTTCAAAGCTAGTGAGGTTTAAAAAAATACACGTAGAATCTATCGATTAACTACCATAAGTTGGGTTGAGTGTTGAGTGTTGGCGGTAAAAAAAGAAGATATAACTTCCTGATCAATTTTTCACTTAGGTTGATTCAGTTTTTGAATAAGCTTTGCAGAGATGTATTTTTTTCAAAGAAATATTTTAGCTTTAATATTATCCGACGCCGTCAGTAATGAAATGGGATTAATTTTTCTGAAACGTGATTTTATTCGAGATTTGCTTCTGAAGAAGACAACCTTCTGTCCGTAGAGCATGAATGTTAATACTCATCACAAGACAGTATCTTTATTGATCTCAATTATGGCACATCTAAACGTGTAATAATTTTTATGTTCAATAAAAATGTTGCATCACTTGCAGTTGTTATTATCATTCAATAATATTAAATGACATAAAATATTTATGATGAACAGTCCTAGAATATTTTGATAAGGAACCGTCAGTTGTAAAATGTTATTGTTATCTGATAATGAACAGTCGTCATACTTGCTGGTATGTCATTTATTATTGACAGTTTAGGTTTTTCAAAATTTGCATGATTAACAGTCCGAATTTAGTTCTGGAATATTAACAAAATGAATAGTCAACCTCATTAACCATATATATGAATGGTTGAACACAACAGTAAGGATAAATAGCGCAATGTGCATATCTTTTTATTTTGGTAGCATATTTTAAGCAAAAAGAAAAGAAACTATAAGTCTGAAACATTCTCTCATAGCCTCCCCATCAGTACATTCAGTGCTTTGATTTTATTTATTACTTAAACTTTGTTGGTTAAATTATATTTCCAGCTGACAATGACATGTTGGACTGAAGATGCCTTTTTATAAAGCATACTACTAAAAAGGCATCTTCTACGGTGGCACAAAAGTGACATGTGTGTATTTTTATTTATCTCGTGGCCATAAGATACTATATCGTGGCCACGAGTTACTAAGTCGTGGCCACGAGATAGCTTAGTCGTGGCCACGAGATACTATGTCGTGACCGCGAGTTACTAAGTCGTGGCTACGAGATACTATGTCGGGGCCACGAGTAACTAAGTCGTCGCCACGAGATGGCTAAGTCGTGGCCACGAGATATTATGTCGTTACCACGAGTTACTAAGTCGTGGCCACGAGATAGCAAAGTCGTGGCCACGAGATACTATGTCGTTGCCACGAGTTACTAAGTCGTGGCCACGAGATAGCTTAGTCGTGGCCACGAGATACTATGTCGTGGCCGCGAGTTACTAAGTAACTGGTGAAGTAGGGGCATCCTTGTACTATAGCACATGTCTAGTTAATTAGGGAAATTCATATAAATGTTGTTATCTGATTGGTTATTCATCATGTGGCCACAAATTAGTAACTCGTGGCCACAACTTAGTAACTCGTGGCCACGACATAGTATCTCGTGGCCACGACTTAGTAACTCGTGACCACGACTTAGTACCTCGTGACCACGACATAGTATCTCGTGGCCACGACTTAGTAACTCGTGACCACGACATAGTAACTTGTGGCCACGACTCAGTAACGCGTGGTGTATCTCGTGACCACGACTTACCTATCTCGTGGCCACGACTTATAACCATTTCTTTGGACCATTTTGCTTTTATGTACTTATCAATTAATATGAAATCATTCGTCTTAAAGCTGCACTCTCACAGATGGACAGTTTTGACAATTTTTTTTCTCAGAATCAGCTGATTTTGGCAGCAGTTCCTTCAGTTCAGTTTTAAGCTGACACTGTGAACAAGAACATGGGGTCGTATTCATAAAGCATCTTAGTGAATAATTTCAACTTAGTGAAAAATGATATTTTTTGACAAGTTGAATTTTAAAAAATCTAACAATGTGTGTACAAATTTAGTTTGAAAATAGGCAAGAAAATGTCCTAATTAATAAAAAGACATTAAAAATGTTGTGGATCGTCACAGCTATTGGAAATAAGCCATGTCAAAAATTATGAACTTTTCAAGAGGATGAAATATTTTACTAAGAAGTTTTTGTATGACCCAAGCAATTTGAGCAACTGTTCTATTTTATAATTATTTTGTTGATAAAAAAAAAATTCTAAAATCATTGATTTGGAAATGTGCAACTTGCCATTGTCAGCTGGAAATATAATTTGACCCACATAGTTTCAGTAATGAATACAAAAAATGGTTAAATCGTTTTGCATATATGTTTACCTTTTTCCTCCATAGTGGAAATGAACATTTTTAAACAAAGGAACATAATTTGGTAAACTGAACTCGAACCGCAATACGGACTTTACCGAGAATATAACTGTAGCGCCACCTGTTAGCATAATTTGGGTGTCACATATTATTAACACATATCAGATGTCGCGTCGTATTATGCTTGCTGCATATGCGTCATTCTTACTTATGACATTCGTCATTCAAGCTGAGTAAATAGACCCAAATACGTAATAGTTATAGTACATGAAACGTGTTAGTTACGAGGATATAACACTGGCTGGGGCGACATAAAGGGGTGTTTCTGCTAAAAAATGGCGAGGCCGTTAGGCCAAGACAATTTTTTTTGCAGAAACATCCCGAGATGTCGCCCCAGCCAGTATTATACCCCTTAATTAACGAGTTTCATAGACTATAACTGTTTTATTGCAATGACATGTTTTCGTTTTTTGTAATAGAAACAAATAAATAAATAAATTGTTAGCTACATTACAGTTATTTATGATTCAAGTTATGTTAGAGGCGGATTGTTAACTGTCAAGATTAAAGGGAAATAATTCATTCAGCAGATATACCTTTTGATTAAATGAGAGTAAATTTTATTTTATTAATTATTTTTGTTTATATTTTTCATTGTATTTATGTATTTATTTTATTTTATTGATTCCATTTTTTTATTATTTTTTTTCACTGGAAATGGTCGTTACCACTGCCCCATTGGAGCCTCTATGAAAAAAACTGCATTGATATATACAAGGTGCGAAAAAACTCGACCGATATATAACAGTCGTTTTTTTTCCTATATGAATCAATGAAAAAACTGTACTGTTATATATCAAAACAGTTTTCAAATGCTCATGGAAGTGTACTGAGTATAATGGGTTAGTAAGAACAAAGGAAAAGTTCCAAACCATGCGATAATATACAATTATCGCATGGCTGTGAGCTTTTCCTTTGTTCTTTCCAACCCACTATACTCAGTACACTTCAATGAGCATTTCAAAACTGTATTGATATATAACAGTACAGTTTTTTCATTGATTCATATAGGAAAAAACTGTACTGTTATATATCGGTCTAGTTTTTTTCGCACCTTGTATATATCAATAGTTTTTTCATAGAGGCTCCAATGGGGCAGTGGTAACGACCATTCCCAGTAGCAAAAAAAAAAAACCATAAGATAATAAAAAATGAAATCAATAAAATAAAATAAAATAAATATATAAATACAATGAAAAATATAAACAAAGATAATTAATGAAATGAAAAAAGCACTTTAATCTTAAATCAATCTTGGTAACAGTATACAATCCGAGCGGTGGCCTAGTGGTTAAGGTGTCTGCCTCTCAACCCAGAGATCATGGGTTCGAGCCCTACTCGGGTCACGACCCTGTTTCTTCATACGACACCAGTACTGGTTGGTTCCAGGAAGCGGACTCGAAAGTGATTAATATAAGTTGCAAGAACTTGTTTCGAAATCGAGCTTAAATAAATATGTTTAAACCAATCCGCCTCTTATATTGGATGTCTTTTGTATATTTTTTTTGCGGCAGCGAAAACAACTTGAAAAACTGCCTTATGATAAATAACTGTAATGTAGCTAACGATTAATTTATTTATTTGTTTCTATACAAAAAAAGAAAACATGATGCCATTGCGATAAAACAGTTATAGTATATGAAACTCGTTAGTTACGGGGGTATAACACTGGCTGGGGCGACATCTCGGAATGTTTCTGCAAAAAAATGTCTCGGCCTAACGGCCTCGCCATTTTTTAGCAGAAACACCCCTTGATGTCGCCCCAGCCAGTGTTATACCCTCGTAACTAACTCGTTTCATATACTATAACTATTACTTATTGACTAATGAGCCATTGATTGTGATGTGATATTCACCGGCAGATGACATATTGACCGAGGCGATAGCCGAGGTCAATATGACTTTCTGCCGGTGAATATCACATCATATTCAATGGCTCACTCGTCAATAATTGTTTTTTTATATGAATAGGCTAAGAATTAAAAAAAAATCACGAAAAAGTACAACCTTATATACATGTACAAATTTTGCCTCGTTGAAGCGAGGGGAAAAAGACGCACGTGTTAGGCGTGCAACGACTACGAGAACGCTGCGCATACAAAAGTAATTCAAGTTTATACTCATCGATGCGGTTTAGCCTTTAAGTATAACAGTAAAGTAATGATATTTCAATCGAGAAATATGCCATAAAGAACAAAACGCAACAATTATTTTTTTAATTAACACACGTACTTAACAGTCTACGGTGTATGGTCATTGAAAATGAGTCTCAATCTATATTTAGACTTGGAAAATCCAATTCAGCCAGTTAATATGATACTACACCCAGTGAATATGATTTTATAAAAAGTTATGTTGACTACAGTTTGGACCAATGAGATTGCAGCTAATTTTAGATCATATGATAAAAACAGTTATCGCATGGTTTGGAACTTTTCCTTTGTTCTCTCTAACCCATTATACTCAGTACACTTCAATGCGCATTTCAAAACTGTATTGGTATATAACAGTACAGTTTTTTCATTGATTCATATAGGAAAAAAACTCGACTGTTATATATCGGTCGAGTTTTTTTTCGCACCTTGTATATATCAATACAGTTTTTTCATAGAGGCTCCAATGGGGCAGTGGTAACGACCATTCCCAATAGCAAAAAAAAACATAAAATAATAAAAAAATGAAATCAATAAAATAAAATAAAATAAATATATAAATACAATGAAAAATATAAACAAAGATAATTAATGAAATGAAAAAAGCCCTTTAATCTTAAATCAATCTTGGTAACAGTATACAGTCCGCCTCTTATATTGGATGTCTTTTGTATATATTTTTTTGCGGCAGCGAAAACAACTTGAAAAACTGCCTTATGATAAATAACTGTAATGTAGCTAACGATTAATTTATTTATTTGTTTCTATACAAAAAAGAAAACATTATGCCATTGCGATAAAACAGTTATAGTATATGAAACTCGTTAGTTACGGGGGTATAACACTGGCTAGGGCGACATCTCGGGATGTTTCTGCAAAAAAATTGTCTCGGCCTTTCGGCCTCGCCATTTTTTAACATAAACACCCCTTGATGTCGCCCCAGCCAGTGTTATACCCTCGTAACTAACTTGTTTCATATACTATAACTATTACGTAATACATTACAATGACCAAAGGTCTCTAGGGTTTCGTATTAATTTGAAAATGAATTCGTATTATTCACAAAGCAAAACACGTTCGTTATATACTTTAAGTCAAATGTCTAAATGTTGCATGATTTTTAGTGATTTTTGCTATTTGTGGCTATTACTTTGTCATTTCTAATAGAGTATCTTCAAAATTGAAAACAAGAATCTTTAAGGATAGACAATCAAAATATATAGAGTGAACCTTGATCTTCATTAATAAATGAGCTTGACCTTGAAGTTCAAATCATTGACATTTACATTTATTTTTTGCTGTAACAAATTAATTTAACTTTATTATTAATGAATGGATTGACTGGATAGATACAACATTCTTAAGGATAAGACCTTCGTGTATATTGACCTTAACTCAATATTGACATTGAAGGTTAGATTATTTAAATTTTGAATGATTTTGCTATAATTGATTGAAATTTTGTCAAAAATAAATTGATTTTTTTCATACTAGGACAAAATACCTTTATGATAAAAACCTTCTAAAATGTGTAACTGGCATTGAGCTTTAAATGACCTTGACTGTCAAAAGCAAATGTTTGAGAACTGGTAAATTTGTCATAATTTTGTAATTTATGTACCGATTTGAATTAAACTTTGACGAAACAAGGCTTATTATCAAATAAACATATTGAATGATTAATATGTAACCTTGACCTTTGTCATTGACCGTCAATGTCAGATAAATAAAATGTTCTTGTTTTTTCTTTAACTGGCTATAACTTTATTTATAAATTGTCAACTTACTGATTTTTGGTCAAATTGTCATAAAATTAATTTTGTTATTATACCCCCACAAACATAGTAGGGGATATACATGTATAGGAGTCAGCTGTTCGGCGGGTCGGTTGGTCCGTAGGTCGATCTCCTTGGTTTCCAGACCATTACTTCTGTTTGGAATAAGTTATTGTAATCAAACTTGGTATATAGCAACCTCGGGTAACCACCTCGGTTTGTATTGCTGTTAAACTCCCTGGGGTCAAGGTTAAAGGCACTATTACTAAAAATAGAAAGTGGTTTTCAGACAATAACCAGATTTAGGAATGAGGTATTGCAATTAAACTTGGCATATAGCAAAATCCCAGGTTGGTATTGCATTTGGACCCCCCTCAGGTCAAGGTCAAGATCACCATTAATCAAAATAGAAAAATAATTTCCAGACAATAACTGAGTAAGGAATGAAATATTGTAATTTAACTTGGTATATTTAGCAATCTTATATGAAGACCCAGCTTGTTTTCACGTTTGGATCAAGGTCAAGGTCACCATTACCAAAAATAAAAATGGTTTTAGGACAATAACTCGAGTTAGGTATTAGATATTGTAATCAAATATATAGATTGGTATATATCAAACTTTATATCAGACCCAAGTTAAGATTGCTTTTTGACCCCTTGGAATCAAGGAGGAATAGGCCACCGTTACTAAAAAAAAAGAACAATGGTTTCTGGACATTAGCCAGAGTAAGGAATAAGATATGGCAATCAAAAATAGTATATAACTAGCTTATATGAAGACCAAAGTTAGTTTTACGTTAGAACCCCTTCGGGTCAAGATCAGGATCACTGTTACTAAAAATAGAAAAACAGTTCTGGACAATAACCAGTGTTAGGAATGAGATATTGTAATCAAACTTGGTACATAGCAAGCTAATATGTCATCACGGGTTTGGACTCCCTCGGGTCAAGGTCACTGTTACTAAAAAAGAAAAACGGTTTCTGGACAATAACTAGAGTTATGACTGAGATATTGTAACCAAACTTGGTATATAGGAAGCTTATATAAAGACCAAGGTTGGTATTGCGTTAATACACCCTCAAGTTAAGGTCAAATACACCAATACTAAAGATAATAAAACGGTTTTTGGACAATGATAAGAGTTATGTAATCAAACTTGATATATAACCTTATATGAATACCCAGCTTTGGATTACTTTTGCACCCGTTGGGATCAAGGTTAATGGCCCCGTTACTAAAAATAGAAAAATAGTTTCTGAACAATAACTTTAGGAATGAGATATTGCAATTAAACTTGGTATATAGCAAGCTTATATGAAGAACCAGCTTGGTCAAGTTCATCGTTACTTAAAATAGAAAAATGGTTTCTGGACAATAACTAGAGTAAGGAATGACATATAGAGCAAGCTTTTATGAAGACCTCAATGGGATTGGTTTTGTACTGCCGGGGATCAATGTCACAGATGAAACATCATGAATAATAGGTAGAGTTTAAATTTTGCTTCAGAACACTTATTATTTTTCCAAAGGTTAAGGTTTTGGTTGGGGTTATGAATCACCTTTAGTGATAGCTCTAGTTTATAAATAGATTTGATTTATATTTGCACAAAACAAAACTTGTGGCCAAACATATTAAATTATTTAGATTTGACCTTAAAAGTGACATTATGCTCATATTTTCATTATCAAGTTGAGCTGAATTGACTTAATATTTCAAAAGAATGACTGTAAAGATGATGTTTGACCAACAGATGTTTAGGATACAATTTAAAATCTGCATAAAATATAAAAAGACTGCCCCACTCTTTTTATAAATTGAACGTTACATGTAAATTCAGTTGTTATTTATTGTTTATGCGAAGTAAATTATTTAATCAAAAGGAATTATGGCAAAAATGAAAATTAATTTTGACTCTTACCTGTTTACTCAGTATATACCTTTAGATTGGCATAATGTCACTTTAACTGACGTTGACCATCAATGTCATATTAATTAAATTAACTTTTCATGTAGTAATGATATTTGGACCATGCGCGCAATTTAAACTTTGATATCGATTATTCGACGAAATTGTCCTTTTATGCACAGTTAAGATCTAAAAATGGACTAAGATATCAGTTGACCTATATAATTTGATGAATTGACCTATTTTCTTGTCCCTTCAATGTACAGCTATTAAACTTTAATACATATGCGCGGCTTTAGATGTATAATTGTAATTTAATATCAGGTGACATAGATTTTGACAAAGTGACATACTTTATTGTCTTTTGATGTACAGCTATAAAAATCTGGATCGCATGCAGTTTAAGATATTAAGTTGAACTTAGATGTCAGCTGACCTAGATAATTTGATAAAGTGACCTTCTTCTTTGTCCTTGTATGTACAGCAATGCGATCGAGCCGCACAGTTTTAGATGTAAAGTAGAACATTGAACACTATGGTTATGATTATAATAATAAATACTTGGACAAAACAATAAGTGAAACCTACCTATTGAAATAAGAAAACGAAAAATTGATTTCTTCTTTTTTATTTTCATTTGAAAGATTTGTTTAAACTCATAATTTGTTTGGTTTTAGAAAAAGAAAAAAGTCAAGCGTTGCCCCCGCCCGATTATGGCTCTTGTTATTGTTTTTTTCTGGTTCTGGTTATATGATGATAGCTTTTCAATTAGAAGCATGCGTATAATATGACGACCATCATTATTTCTTCAGAATGAACTGTAATTACTATACTTTGGGTCCCAGCAGTTATATAGCGCCGAGAAGACCTTTTACAGTTATTATACCATGTCATGATCCTTATTTACCATTTTCACCTTTTTTATACACGGGGGAGATGATGGAGTTCTTATGATAACTTGTCAGGAGTTTTTGTGATAACTTTCACGGAGTTCGTCGGAAAACTTTTGTATATACTACAAAAATGCTCGTCAAAAACGGTAAATTTCATCTTTAAAAAGTAAGTTTTATGTGCTACGCAAACTTGAAGGATTAAGCTTGCCATACATCTTGTATTATGTGTCAAAAACTAATTCGGAGGCCATTTTTCGTTGTTTCTTGTTTAAAACCTTTCTTATATGTTATTTGCAATATCATTTTAGTTGAAGATAAAATATAGTGTAAAATGTTCTGCTAAAGTTTTATCAATAAACGGGAATCACGAAATCCCTTATATTTATTCGTTATAACATACTCGTATGATTCCGTTTTGTCGGTAGTCAGAGAAACGTAACAATATAGTATGTTTTACTAAAACTACAAATATAAATTGTCAAAAAGAGACTTTAGTCATTTTTTCATAATTTCTTTTACTTCGATTGAACAATAAAGAACTCACTTTGCCGGAGGAAACTTCAAATAAATACCCATCGGAGTAACGTTCAATTTATAAAAGAGCAGTTCTTTTATTTTCTTCGCAGATTAGTATAGTTTATCCTAAACCTTTGTCAATATCAACTGTTATCACCATCTTTTGAAATACTTATAAAATATAGAAAATATATATTGCTAAGTCGGATTTACTTCACAGTGAAAGTACGAGCATAATGTCACTTAAACCGTACCTGTGAGACTAAAAGATGACCAACTTCAATTTCAGCCTTGGATTGCTGACCTTTGTAAGTGCAATACCTAACCACCTAATAAACAATGGCAAAATATGCTTATTCGTATCATTTAGTGCACCACAACAACTATTTGATTGGTTAACTTTATGGTAAAACACTGCACATTACATGCCATTAGTATAGAGTAAAATCATATCTATAGTATAGTGGCACAATATAACTGCAAAACAACAACAAATATTTTGGAAAAATAATGTGCATGTATCAGCACAGAATAAATGTACTTTGTTAGACAAATGAAAAGGATAATTATAATTATAAAGCAATATAAATATATAATTTGACAGTCTACTTATAGAAATAATTCTAAAAACCTACATTAATGTTTGTTTTTATATATCATGTTTTGTTTAATGTCTGTCCATTACTGATCAAGTTTTAGCTTTTCCATTTCTGTTTGTTCATCATCTTTTTTGTCCAACAGATGATCTAGAAAATCTTGTGCAAAGTTTAACATCTGCCGCAGTGCCAGCAATTGGAGGATACTGTTGTTGTCATGAAGCTCTAGCTCATTCTCGTAATTTTTCACCGGAAGTACATTTGCACGAGGAAGTCCGAGAATTTGTGAGGCTTTTTCCACGTGTTGCTGCACTTCCGGGCTATTGAATACCAAGGACACATCTTGCTCAACTTCTTTACAGAGTTTGTCTATCTTTGTAAGTAAAATGATTTGCGGGATTCCTGAAATTGTGTTAAAATATTATGGATGTTTGTTTGAAATGTCATGAAGAGATAGAATTACTCTTCAGGTTTGAACATTTATATAAATGTTACATGTTGTATAAAATACTGAATCATACAATGTATAACGTTGTTGGCATGTGAGACACATCTCGAGGTGAGTGTTACAATACAGTACCTAGTTATCAAATTTCATTTTTATCTTATGAGAAAATAAACTATTTAAATCAATTCAATTTAAAAAAGCGCTTTTTTTCAAAAAAATGTCCGAGAAAAAGCAACAACTTCTTTTGAATTCAATATGTTATTAATAATCTTACATTTAAAGATTTGATTGTTATGCTGATGGAATCCAATTACTACTGCTGTAATGAACAACCCTCTATATAACTGTTAATCGTATGACTTAAATTTTACTGTAAGTTCATCAATGGCCAATGTATTAAATACTTATCGATAATAATAATATATCGGTATTTGACTATTCCAACTGCCTAAAATGGAACATATCATTTAAAAGACAAATGATTAATGCTACGTCAAGACAATAAGTATATTTTTCTATACTGAATATTTACATGTACATAAAATCGCTGTTTTTGAATGGTATCACGTGACTGTCCAATATATTTTCAATTTTTCCCACATGACACTCGCTTAAAATCAATAACAAACAGCGACACATATCGAAATGTATTGACTGTCTGACATTTTTATTAGAAAATATTATTAAGTAACACTTTGCGTTTTCTCAATTTCATTTTTTTACATAAAAACAACTATTTAACAAAGTATACAATGAAGAATATATGGACTCGTGCGCATCCTCAGAAACCATATTGAGGAAGCCTGGCGGCTTGACTGATAGGGTTTCTGCATATGTGTCCAAATATATCCCTTATTTAATATACAGTAAAATGTCGACCAGTCTTTAATAAAAACGACATCTGTTTCGTTATGTCAAATACATAGATGATATTGAAGTTCTTGAAAATTGCACAAAAAAGACAACTCTCATTTTCATAAATATCAATGGCTCTTACCTTTCTGATTCATCAGATTTTGGAATCCTTTCATTTTCTCTATTATCTTTGAAGACAATACTTCTAACGTGGTTGCGTCCAAAACGAATACTGCACAATGTATTACGTCGTTATCAGTAGGATTTACCTTGAAACCAGGGGTTTTAGGTGTTATTTGGGTGTTTGTGTTGAACTTGAAACAGAATTAATAACAAATTGTTATCCAAATACAAAAAGCACACATGCCGAAGTTAAGTTTTTTTTTTGTATTTCCCGTTTTTATTACCGAAATATTTTTTTAGGAATACTTTTTATGCAAATACATACAGACGCATAAAGTATTTTTTCCCTTTCCCCTTATTTTGGTTTAGATTACTTCCAATTTTTATCCAAAGACATTTATATAAATACTCGTACAGCACGCATTAATTATGTATTACTTTTATATTTCCCGTTCTTATTGTTGTTTTTTGAAAAGAATATAGTTACCCAAAAACATACAGCATACATACAAACATATATTTATATATTTCATTGTTTTTTTACTTCATGATATACACTATTTTTAGATGATAAACGAAACAATGACCAATCAATGATCAAAGTATATATCAAGAGATTACATGCGAGAATTTGATAAATAGGACTATTTAGCATCGTTTTGTTTCAAAATTCGTTACATGGTTGAATAGCTTTTGCATTACAACATATAAATGCACCACTGTCCGTCCACAAATCTATATAGGGAGAGGAATCAAGAGGTCACTAGTTCGATCCTCGGGCGTGGCGGAATTACTTCCTGACAATTGATCTCGGGCAATGAGTCGAATGCTCATTAATTTTTTGTCTCTCGCCGCTAATTCAGAAATCATATGCGATAAGTTATCGGTCACTTGTCGATAAATTGATTACAATGGTTAGTTATTCAGGAAAGCCTGTTATGTCAGCGTGAGAACAGAACAGAACAACAATTTTATTCATGACTTGTACAATAAGTACATCATCACATATACAAATATATACAATATGCATTATTGTCACAGTGAAATAACATATTTACATTACATATCAATTATCATAATTATGAGGATGAACTACAATTAATTGTAAGTAAATGTAGTTCTAAGAGATAATGCATTTTTAATATACAAAGCTAGATTTTTCAAAAGTAAATTGTTTGTTGAATTTAAAAGATCTAAAAACTTATCAACGCTAGGTCTAACGTAGTAATAAGGTTTAATATATGTTTTTCTAAGCTCAACATAACATGGACAAATAATAATAAAATGATATTCATCTTCCAGATCGTGCATGCTACAATAAACGCAATAACGTTCATTCCTAGGTAACCTATTATTTCCAAACCTGCCAGTATGAATAAGTAAAGGATGAGAAGACATTCTGATTTTACTAATAAAAAATCTCAAATTGCTTGGCAAAATGTCTAAGTACAGTTCATATGTAAAATTGTGTTTAATATTTGTATACAAATCTAAAACGTTATTGTTTTCCTTATCAACATGCCAGGTTTGGACAAAAGTGTCTATAAGCCTCTGTTTAAACATAGGTATAAATAGATTTACATCAACAGATTCTGGGTTATTCCAGATATAATTAAAACCATTTTCGTTTAACAATTTCTTAACTTTTGTTACCCAGTTTGTTTTACTATTATTACAATCATTTAGACTTATATTATAAACTTCCTTAAGAATAACGTTATCTGTTTTAATAATTCGAAACCAGAATTTCAGAATTTTAACATGTCTTAATATATATAATGGATAACGTGCTAACTCTCCATATACAGCTGCATTAGACGTTCTTATATTAACATTTAATATCTTTTTACAAAATTTCAAATGTACCCTTTCTATTTCTTTAGATTTGCCGTAGCCCCAAATTTCAGACGCATAGTTTAATATTGAACCTACAAATGAATCAAATAGTTGACAAAGCAATTTGGGTTTCAGTCTATATTTATTACATTTTATTAACAACACATTAAGAGCTTTCAATGCTTTGCCAACGAGTTGTTCTTGATTGAGTGCAAAATTACCTGTATAATTGAAAACAGTTCCTAAATAGTTAAAATCATTTACAACATGTAACTTATGGCCTTTGTAAAAAAATTCCTCCGAAGGCAATAACCCTCCTCTTTTTCTAAAAACCATAACTTTTGTTTTATCAATGTTAACTTCAACAAGAATAAGAAAAAGAAACACCTATTTTCATCTAAATAATTCGAGGAATACTTTTTCACTGGTCTCAGTAGAACTATCGATTATACAGTTAAAGTTTCTTACCTGATAGTAGTTTGGAATGTTACCATCAAGCAGATAGTTACACTCGAGGACATCTAGACCCTGCGACTCTTCTAAACCACGTGTGTCACATAACCGGAAATTCAGTGGCGCCCCTGACTTGACTTTTACCTTGTATGGGGTGTACTGAAGAAAACGTTGTTCATGATATACAGAACTTACGAAGTCATTTGTTACAGCAACTATATGGGAAGAGTGACAATTTATCTTTACTTTCACGGTAATCTGACGATTACGACAAATAATAAGACTTATTTAACACTATGTAATATGTAATCTTTTTGGTTTAGTTTTGTTTTATGGTCATTACTTCCAAACTAACAAAGTATCCATTAAAACATAATATCATGATGCATCTTGATGTGTTTGACGTCAAGGGTCAAATTTTTAAAATATACATTTACTACCAAAGCTATTCACTGAAAATTTGCTTTATACTTATACATTTTATACCCGTGATGCCATATCACAAGAACAAAAATAATCTAAAATCCTATTTTGCAAAGCTATGCCCATTAATTTACTTAAATTCTTTTGGACATTCTTTCTGTTAAGATTAATGTCTAAAAAAACACCTATAAAAACAGTTTAAACGTTCAAGATCTGTTCAATATCTAAATTGAGAAGCATTTCTAAGGGATAGAAAACCTTGGAGGTAATTTGTGCTCAATTTTTATACTTTCGTGATTTTCTGAGAAAAAAAAACTGAAAACAAACATGTTCACTTCAAGCTTGAAAAACATGTCAACTGTCAAGGGACAATTTTTCAGAAAAATGGACCTTTTTATATTTTGCTTTATCATTTTTATCAAGTATATGCACTGAGAAAAGTGTAGCGTTTCGCTCCTTGGGCAACTCTTGTTAACACGGCATCGATTTGGGTATAATTTTAGTTCATATCTCGGCATCAACGTCGTCGTCGGCATCAGGTAACGCTTTGGATAAAGTTTTACATGGAACTTCTTGTACAACATTATATCTCATTAACCACAAAAGAAAGCTGTTTGTATCTTCATACACTTTTTGAGATCATACTTAGTGGTAACTATTTAAGGTCTATAACTATAGCATGGGTTTTAACTGAATTATGGTATATTGGAACTTTTTTGGTGCAACATTAATCTTCAAAACTACTGAAGGTATTTACTTAAATCTAACAAATGTCTTCGTGATCTCTTTTCAAAGACAATATATCTTACATTGATTTTGATTGAATTATGGCCCTTGTTTTATGATTATCAACAGGCACAGAGATTAGTCGAGCGCTCGATTTCTACTGAAGACTCTTGTTGTTGTTCTACTGGCAAATTAAAAAAATGGAAATGGTATTCTTATATAAAAGTGTACATATTTTTTTATTATTATGATTATCATTGTTATTTGTTGGGTTTTACTTACATTGCACCATCACAGTATATTAATATGGCGACTTTCAAGCTTAAACTGGCGTTATTTCAGGCACGAACGGGCACTGAGTACAACCCTGATGTTCCGTAATCTAGTTAGATATCTTCCTCACATGAAATAATTCCAAGTTCCTGTCGGGATTCGAACCACAGCACTGAGGGCAAATAGTTTGAAGTCAACACCTTAACCACTCAGTCACGATCTTGTCAAAATATATATGTGTCACTGTGACTTCGACCTTTGACCTAATGGACAATCGAAATTTATAGGGGTAATCATTTGGCAATGAAAGAAATGTTCCTACCAAGGTTTTACAACTAAGTCTACTTACTGCTCAAGTTATGATCGGAAAAACATTTCAATGCAATATTTAACCTTTGACCTAATAATCGAAAAATTAATAAAGTAAGTTAAAGCAGTGGAGGGGTATATATCTACCAAATGACTTTTACACACTCAAGAAATTAATCGGGAAAATGAAAATGGACGGACGTACGGAAGGTAAATACGGATGGGATGGACAGATAAACAGATCTACGACATCCCATTACCGTATGCTCCCGCTTTAAGACGGGTTTAACATGCATGATTTAGAGCTAGATCTATCTTAATTCATTACAGTAGACATGCAACTTGTTGATAATATAAACTTATAAATGTATTCTCACGCAGTTGTCAAACTCTGTTCGGCGCTACCACTACATGCCTTCTGTGTAATTCGACCTTGAATAGTTCGAATTGATAGAGTTGAAAAAACTCGACTTCCCGGCACCAACAGGACCAATAATTAAAATACGGGCATCTTTCACCTTTAGGTCAGGGATTGGTTGAAGGAAACAATTTCTTTTGTTAGCTCGTTCAGAAACTGAAAAATATTAAACACTTAATTGATTGTTCTAAACGTAAGACTAAAAACATAAAATGGTAAGTTTGCTTTTCCTTTTGGCAAAATCCTTTTGGCATGTTTATATGAATACATTAACGCATGTGTAGGCTCAGTTTATGTATTTATACTGCCCAAGCAACAAGTGTTTGTAACTAACATAAAGCACAAAATGAGTGCGCTTCCTTTGAGGTGGTTGATTGACATTTTTTGTTGTGGATGCGCATGATTGATTATTTCACAGTTTTATATTATGATGAACCATGATGATATGGTAGCATATTTTGGCACCAGAAGCTTGAGATATTTCATTTATTATTACCTCATGACAAATGTTGCATATCCCGAGACTTTCCATGTCAAAAAGGGAAATTCCCCTGGAGCAATGAAAACAACAAAATTAAACAGTTACTGGTAAAAAGTTGATTGATAATAGTCAACAAATACAGAAAATGCTAAATATATGACTGTTTATGTTTGGAAAAATAGAAAATTGACGCATTTATGTTGTTTTTGAAATGTCAATACAATATATTTTGTCAAATATTGTAGTTACCAGTTCATTCCAGCATTTAGTCATTCGCCATGGTTTCATGTCCTCCTTCTTGACTTTGCTTGGTCTTGTCCCATCTTGAAAAAAATATAAAAATCAGCTGTTGTCATATGAATGTCATTTGTTTAAACTTTATACATGTACTCACAATAGTCATTTCTATTAATTACTTTATTAATCAGCATAAGCACTTTTAAATCGCATTGTATAAATTGCTATGGAAAATCATAAACAAAAACAATTTAAAATATAAGATTAAGATTTTTTTTTTTTAACTCGGCTTTATGCAGCACAACATGAGATATTCATCAGTTAAAACTTCCTCATTACATTGATAAACCTCAAGTTAAATGTCATGCGTTTCAAAGTAAAGCAACATCACATACCAATTACAATAAACTGTAAAATATTTTATTACATCATTTTTTGCGAACATCTACGGTTCAAACGACTTGTATTGAGGCATTTGGTCTGACGTTTGTTTTTAAATAGATTTGATGATATGATGTCTTATACCTCCATATATATCCTTAACACTGCTAGGGTCATAAGGTAAATGTGCCAATAACTAATAAAATTTTGTGTGGATTTAACAGGACAGAACATAACAGAAGTTTTATTTACGTGTACAACACATGTCTCTTGTTAGCAACGTCAAATGTAAACATAATTTTCTTTATAAGCAAACACGTTTTCAATAGTCCACAGATGAATGAGCATACATTGGGTGTTTTTGACAATATTCAAATGTTTTATACAATAAATCTAATATTGCAATGAGAAAGAAATATTTCAACACAACATGGGTTAGATAATACCCACTTTAGCAGAATATAAGTAAAGATCATATACATATGAGGATTTTAATCATTAGTTTATGTACAATTTAGGCTGTTTGAAAAACTTAGTTAACTTCTTGGCATAACTCAATTTCTAATTTTTTAATGACTGAGTTTTTGCACCTTGCACAGATTGCAAGAACGCAGTTTTGTTTGACTGTAACAATTCTAGAAATTTTACATACTTGTATAACATATGTAACGTTGATATATTTTTTTCGCATTTGTTTATGCATTTTCAAATAAGTACAAATGAAAATTCATTCTTCAATTTCGTTAGCACAGAACTTCCTTCTCTCTAACATATCGCGTCCTTTGCAGATTCAATTTTCTAAAATTATGTGCAGATATACGCAAATTAATCAATAAAAGCTTGTTTGAAGTTAGCAATAACTGAGGTAAATTTGAACATCGATGGTTCTAACATAAAAATATTTTTTTTTATATATGTCTTTTACGAATATTATTTAACAAGGACAAACCAGAACAAAATGATATTCATGTTCAATATCAAGAGTATTACAGCACTGACAATATCTCTTCGTTTCTGGTATTCTATGTCATTACTTATCTACCAGTTTGCTATTTTGAGAGAATGGGCTGATAATCTTATTTTGGAAATATACATTCTTTAACTAACGTGGCTAAAAAGTCAAGGTAAATTACATACGATAAAATTTAGTTTGGCCTTTTATATATATCTAAAACTATTTTCAAATTACTATGCCAATCTTGTACATAATTATCAATAAGTCCTTTGTTTACATATTCTGGAAATAATTTACCATCAACATTTATCACTATTTATAAAACAATCAGCAAAACCATGTGTATACAATAATCGTTTAACATTGAGGACCCAGTTGATTATATCCATGTTCACAATCAATACACTTTGTTCATAAACTTTTTTCATAATTATTATTATCAGTTTTGGATTGTTTTACACCAAACACTTGATAACTTTAACAAAAAGATCAATATATAAAGGCCACCTTCCTAATTCACCATAAACCCCTGCATTACATGTACTTGTTCTGACACTTTTAGAACATTTTTGCAAAATTTAAGTTGAATACATTCCATTTTCTTAAGATTTAGAATGTCCCCATACTTCAGCAGAGTAATTTAAGATAGAACAACAAATGAATCGAGCAGTTGGCATTTGAGTTTAGGTTTTATATTCATTTTTTTATAATTATATAGTAAAACATTTAATGCCTTAAGACCTTTGCCAATAAGTGTTCCTGGTTTAAAGCAATGTAGCCGTATTAATTGAAAAAATATACCGGGTAGTTAAAAATTATCAACTTTTTCTTATTTGTTGCCCCTTAAGTTGTACCTTTTCTTTGCACGCTACCCTACCTCTTTTCCTAAAAAACATAACCTAGTCGTTTTCACGTATTAAATACACAAGAATTTGTTTGTCTTTACCTGACTTATCAATTTAGCTACATTTATGTTTGAGAATTTGGTAATGGTTATCAATAGAATCCACAAAAAAACCACAGTTTTAATGTGACAGAATGAGGGGAATAACTAATGAATTTTGAAACAAATATTTTAGCATTTACTTCCCCTTCATTATTCAAAATCAATACAAGAAACTAATCCATATTAGTCGAAGCAAAAATTTCACAATATGCAAGTTTGTTGGGTTTGTTTCTTTTTTTAAGTTACTTTTACATTACATTGTTCTAGCGCATTTTATAAATAATTACTATCTGTATTCAATGCTTAAACTAATACTTAATTTAATAATATGGTGAAATATCCGATTTATTTTCTCGAGTGGCATTGAGAATATAATATTTCATGAGTTAGCGGTAGCACGAGGGAAATATGATTATGGTTTATACCACAAGATGAAAATACATCATGTATTAAAAGAAACAACTTGAATTTTCTGTTTGCATATACATTTTCTCTTTTTGACATTACACTTTGAAAGATTTCCCTGTATTTTTTTGTGTATTGGCTGAATTTTGAAGAAATAGTCCCAGCAAGACAGAAAACCCCTTGTGAACTGTTATATTAAATTTCAAGTTATTCACTACATCAATACAAAAATTTATATTTTCTCCAGATATTTAAACATTAGTTATTTATGTATAAACTAGTAACTTACATTCAACTTTGTAGACCTCTAGCTCCGTGACGTTCAAATTGCCATTATTGATATCGTTTGCAGTTAAATCCTTGGTGTCGTAAGTGCTCCCAAACTTTGCGTAACCATTTAGAGCAAAATTTGTGCCCGAGCTGTTCACTGTGTTTGAGAAAGTGCATATGTCATGGCCATTACCAAATATTGGACCGTGAGATGGATAACAGAAGAGAGCATACTGATAATGTGATGCTTTTATTGGAAATTTTGTGGTTTTCTCATTTCCACCAAATCGTAGCTGATACAGGAAAGCAGAAGAGTTTGTTGATGTACTGGCCAGAAACACTATCCCTGACAGGAGCATAACCACCATACATTTGATCCTTGTCTGGGTTATACAGCACTGTGACTTGTAGGTCCCCTGGTTGTTACATTTTAGGTTGGAACGTCCCTGTAGCAGTACATCCATCTCTTGTAATGGCATAGAGAAGTGTAAATCTTTTAGGACCTGTACCTATCCATTGTTCTAGCTGGTCCATATCTTTGTCTGTTAACTTTCCTCCCATTGTGCAAGATCTGTATCAACAAAAATATGGCTTTAAATTGTTCTATTGTTATCCCGCATACTATATAGGTCTTGAATAATAAGGCATCATATTGACTTGACTTTAATTTGCTAAAAAGTATTTGTTTATTTATCTAGGTCTGAAAAAATCTCTTTTAAAGCAAACTTACACTTTGAAAACCTCAAACAGATTTCTTTATGCATATAGATTTTAATTGTTCATGCTATAAATCGTTTATCAGACTTAACAATCACGCACACGCACACACACCCCCCCCCCCCCCACACACATATCATTTAAAGTGTATATTAGTTATAGCAAATGAAATTCTTTTACACAATTACAGGGCTGGGAATCAAAACTGCGTCGTATCCTACAAAATGTAAACAAACGCCGCCATCTTGGAACGAAAAACGTATGTTTTTGTTTTTAACTTTTTTTGTTGGAAATGAATGAAAACCAGATATATGTATTATAACACGCTACACCATTTTCCGCTTCGTTCGGTATACGTTGCTTGCACAAATATTTTGTAAAACAAAAGTTATAGCGAACTTGCAACTCGAAGCGGGGCAGAATTTTTATGAAAATGTGTGGATACGACGCAGTTCATATTGCTTTATCTATCGTTTTTTCTTCAAATCAATTATATTTGTTTCAGAGTTCACCATAAACTTCGAAATATAATGTTGCATCATTTACTTAAATTTCATTAAAAAGAGATGTTTATTTTCTAAGAAAATAATGATTTTTCTACGAATGATACGACGCAGTTTGAAAATAAAATATGATACGACGCAGTTGTGTTTTTGGCAGTCTTTTTCAACAGGGATTGATTTTGGCAATATATTTCTATTTTTATGGAATAAATCACTTGCGCTAGATAAAAAACCCCAGATCATTTGCGGTGTATTATAGCAATATTCTGTTGCTTTTGATTATTTAGAATACATTGTGTCATGTCCAATATAACATTTAATTTGAAAGTTTTACATTGCGGAAGCTACTTTTCAGTTAAACATGAACATGTTACCTAATTGATCATAATATATCTGAAATAATTTCTTATATTTTCCTGTATGTTCAATATTATCCCTAATTTTTTCGCAAAATAATGTAGAAATCTATTAACTTTGAATTCATTTTCGCTAGCTACGCTCTAAGTTAAATGTGGTTCTGCATGTTCTAGGTAATGACTGCTTTTTTGTGGTTTGTTTTCAAACTTTTACTCTACACATTAGCTTTACTAGGGCGAGGACCTCAGGTGCGCCTTTGTGCATTTTTTCAGGCAAAATGTTGCACCTGCAGAGAACCATCGACATTTTGAAACTAGCTTGATAGGTTTTCCACACGAAAGAATAAAAAGTCCCTGGTGGGTTTCGAATTCATAGCAGTTCAGTTCAAGTGATTTGAGTTAAGTAAACAGCTCGGCCTCGGTCGGACACACCTGTCTGATTTTTCTTTCAACAAAATTGGTTAACGTCAGCTGTACAAATAAGCAGCTTTTTTATTAACTTCTGGCATGAAGTTTTAAGATTATAAATATTTGAATTAATTATAAAGTGAATTACATTTAAATTTCTTCTTTCGGTATGACTAGCAGAGAAATTTTCAATGTAAACAGGGGGTAATCCTCTGTGAAGTCATTTTCTGAAAACTTTTGTTTAAGTTTTCAGGCAATTCATTATCAAATAAAAATCACACTTTAGTATGGAGGTATGTTAAGATGCCATGTCTCTAGTCTGTTGAAAATTCGATGCGATTATCTGACCTAAATTTTCTGTTCAATATTGTGAAAACTTCTTCAATACTGTTAAAAGATCATGTCTATATCTGTTTCAAATTTATAGGTGCACAGCGTAAAATACCTTTGCAAAACGGACATCTTCTTTACAAAATAATTTGTAGTTGTATCATATGTAACTCGACTTTGAAAATTTAAAGTTTTATAATGGAGTAGAATGATACTTAAGTGCAAATATATAAAATAAATTCCGTAGACCTTTCCTCATCGGCGATAAAGAAATGCGATACGACAAAATCAGCGGTAAATAAAATGACTAAACGGAACGCATAACCTACTTGCAAAAATATATATTAGCTTAACCATTTATAATAAAACTTTAAAAATTTAAAGTTCAGTTTCAAAAATTTAAAGCTCATTATTAAAAAAATGAATACAATAAAATCTCACTAAAAACATAATAAAAACGGAATTGCGGATTTTTTGCTAATAAGTAAAAGGGGCTCAAATTTCGTGTGCCTTTTCAAAAAATTTGTAATTTTTCTCTTTTTTTATTTTTTTAAAAAAGGGCTTTTGATTAAAAAAGGTCTAGGAGGTTTACATGGGAATATTTTATTTTGTTACAAAAAAAGTAATACTCCCTTTTTAAATACGGGAAAAATTTTAGAAGATGTAAGCAACACTGGAAAACGTGTCTTGGGTTGGGTAAAGTGTTTTAATGTTTTTTGATTGTACGCTTTTCGGGATTTTAGATGTTTTAGGGACTAAAAAGCGACCGAAAAAGCGTTATAGAATTTTTAATTTTAATTTTTATGGCAAAAGGGGAGCTTGCTTTTGACTTAAGTGGGAAACAGAAATGGGGGGTTGGGGAATTTTAGCATACACCAAATTTTAAATTTAACCAATATGCGCTGCAATGAAAAATCAACTGGCGTATCATTTTTTTTTTTTTCAACTGGTGGGATCTTTCGTTAAAAATCTTTTTTCTTGAAAAAAACTCCTTTTGGGTTTAAATAGTAAAAGATGCAAAATTTGTTTTGAAATTTTTTGGGAAATTGAAACGAATATTTTTTTTATTTTTAAAAAAACTTAAAAATATTTAATTTCTTACTCTAAAAAATTTCTCCCTTATTAATTTTTTTAATTTTTTTTTTAAAAATGTTTGAAAATTTACCGAAAACGGAATGTTGGTTTAACTATTTTGGTTTTTTCATTTAAAAAAAATTATAAACAAAAACATACTTTTTCTCCAAGATGGCGGGTTTTTTTTACTTTGTAGGGGGATTACGAGCAGTTTGATTCCCAGCCTGCTGCCCAAGAGCTTGACTGAGTTCGACTTTGGTATTTTTTCAGTTGTACGGATTATTATAACCTGCCAAAATGACGGTTCCGAGTCCTTTACGCTTTTTAAGTATTTTGATGTCCATTTTGTTATCATGAGGTATTAAATTATTCGCTTTGATTGGCTAAAAGCAGGCGGTGTAGAACTGTTCAAATATTGTTAATTGTATTAAATACACTTGTTACTATATATAGCAACAAAATTGCCTATGATTTCAACTGATTATAAGTGTCATGTGACCGATTATGAGTTAACCAGCCCGCTGAACAAGAGTACGAGCACGACGTCACATTTTACGTCATCATAACAGCTAGCTGTTAAAATGAAAGTAGGTTTTAAGCACGAATCGCTTGATTTTATGATGCGAAGTTAAGCGTGTTTTGTACAAAC
Source organism: Ruditapes philippinarum (assembly GCF_026571515.1). Taxonomy (NCBI): domain Eukaryota; kingdom Metazoa; phylum Mollusca; class Bivalvia; order Venerida; family Veneridae; genus Ruditapes; species Ruditapes philippinarum. The sequence goes on from NW_026854927.1 coordinate 32,013, forward strand.
ACAGCAGTTTTATTATTTATATTGTATAAACTATAAAGCCATACTGTATATCTACTGAAAAATTTATTGTTTGAATTTAAAAAAAAAGAATACTTCCAAAATGCTTTTATGAAAAAAGACATGGTAGATCTAGATAATTGCCTTAAAAGCGAACGACGCATGCAAAAAATCATTGCTAAATGGATAAAACAAAACATAAAAGAGCAAATAATATTTTGTTCTGGAACATTTTATTCTCTTTGCGCACAATTGAGGGTGTCAAAATTCTATGTTAAAATATTTCGGGAATCAACCATATAATAATGGAACCAATTTTTTTTACTGTTGATATTTTTTTTTAAATATTTCATAAGAAATAGATTTAAAATACCCTTTGAAGAAAAAATACGACGAATTAATGAAAATAAAACTTGCTTCTGGATTCTAGAGTACTCTCATGAGGGAAGCAACTCTGCAGAAGTAACTGTACAGCAGAAAGCTACAGAGACAGGAATTTAACGAAAGTAATATCAAAGTATTTTTTTTTTTTTTTTTTTTGTGTTTTTTTATATGCTACTATTAGAGCAAGTAATACACGCCATGCGCTTCTTTTTGGGTTTCGGTAGCTATACGCCTAACGTCGCGGTTTGGGGTGTAATGGGATGGATATGCCCAGAAATTAGACAGTGGAAATTCATTGCTATTCATTTATCTAGATTGTCTTATATGCTTGATTGTAGAGTAAATAAACGAGTTGCACTTTGTACTGCATCTGCAGCAAATAGGTCATGTAAGAACTGGTTTTTCTATGTTAATGTTATGTTAAAAATATTAATGCACACCAATATAGTAATACATGTATAAAAATTCCCATTCCAAAACATACTACATGTAAAGTGAATATCGGTACAACTAAATTGCAAGAAAATTTTGTTTTAAACTGGCTCGAATCTATGAATAGTGTCACAGGTCCTTCTGGTCGTGGTGGCAATAAATTGCGTACATATCGACTGTTTAAAACAGAATATGAGACAGAATTGTATTGTACACTCATTAAGTATGCCTCCTTGTTATTGCACTGCATTTAGCAAGTTTCGTTGTGGTGTCGCGCCTTTACGCATAGAAACTGGAGGTTACGAAGGCTTGGATGTATTGGAACAAAAATGCCTGTTCTGTCACAGTATTGAAGACGAAAGGCATGTCATTCTTGAATGCTTTGTGTACGATGACTTGCGACAATCATTATTTGATAAAGCTAACAGTTAAACACGGTAGATAATCAAGAATGTCAAAAAATGAACAATTAATATTTCTGTTAACTTAAACTGAAATGATACGTTTTTGTGCCAAACCCTGTTTTACGTCGTCTTGTACTTGCTTTAAACATGATACTGTATTTTTACCTAGGTTAAGGTAACCATTGCTAATCAGTTCATGCAATATCTGATCTTGGGTGATAATTGATCTTTTAAAATGTTTTAATACGCGCGTTAGGGTTTCGATTTACAGTTCTCAATTTCTTACATCATCTTTTAAGGGCAGTTTTTAATGTTCGATTAGCGATGGTAACCTTACTTTTAATATTCTGTTTATATACATTGTAATTGAACTATCAAAAACTCTAACTGTAATAGGTCTTGAATATGTTCCTCATTGATATGTATGTATACGAATGATACAAAAATAAAGTATGAATATACATGTAGATGGGCCAAAAGGTGATAATCGGCCCTGAATAATGCCCTCGGGCTGAAGTCATCGGGACCATTATCTATTTTGCGGCCGGCCCTACTCCGCCGTGTATTTATCTCTAAATACCACCGTCCAGGCACGGTGATAATTATAGCTCAAATATAGAACCAGTCCAATATTTTCAAAATGGCCGTGCCCAGCTAATTGAGGATTTTTCTCAAACATGTTAGACTATGGCATACATTTTATTGATTTTAATGTGATTTCAATTTAAACTGCAATCTAAAAGCCATTGCATCTAATACCTCATGAGCATTTTGTGAAAAATGGCCGTTTTCATTGAAAAGTCTCCTGTTTCAAGCTCAAACTGCTATGAAACTATGAAAAATGCTTCAATACTGATGAAACTTGGCACAAATGTTGACAGGACCATAGCCTCTGTAACAGCATGCAAAATCTTAAATTTCCTGTTACCATGGCAACGGGGGACGTCTCAAAATTGCCAAAAATCACTATTTTGCATTGTTTTCCATCAAAACTGATTTCAAAGTGCTGCAACTTCTCAATGGATTGAGTTAGAGTAAAATACTTTTCAGTGTTGGTTACACGTTACCTTACAATCGACCTGAGGCCATTTTTAGCCAATGTTCAAATTTTTTTTGGAGATGAGGGGTACTGCCGCCCCCTTCAAACCCCCTAAACAGAAGGGGGCACATCCCCTTCTGGCAACCCCTTGATGTACATTTTTGATGGGGAGGGGGCGGCTCCGAAAAAGTGATCACTTTTTTAAACATTTCTCAAACGAAAAACAGTATTCATGGTGTTTTGGGTCTGAATTGGGTAGTTTTTCAATGTTTGAGGTCTCAAAAGAGGGTGGGGATGGAAAAGCCGTCAAAACAACAAAACGTCTATACGAGATAAAGGGTTAAGCAAACATGCATGTCTCATCCGCCCATTTGATACAAATGACGACGAAATTAATATTGTATGCCTAGTCCACTGCATTTTTATGACGAGAGTATCAAATTCTGACTTAGTTTCGATTTATTTAATAAACATGTACTTTCGCTTTCAGGCTAATTGTGAATTACGTGTATAAAATGTCAACAAATAACAGCTACTGCTCAAATAACAACTTTTTAAACATGCGTAAAGCTATATACATTTGAGTTTTGCGCCATCTTTTAAAATCTAACAAAAAAGTTAAAATTGAGATGACTTTAGAAGTTTACTTACCTTCTATAAAATGTGCGTGTATAACATAAACAGACTAAACACTGTACTGACTACTGTACTCCGACTCTCGGCCCTTTCCGTCAATTATCTGATAAGAACCTCGAACACAATATTAACCCTTTCACTGCCATAGGGACGGCTTAAGCCGTCCCTGTTATTTTCGGCGTATTTGCCATATGGACGGCTTTAGCCGTTTCTATAATAATACTAGTAATAATAATAAATTAATTATAATAATAATAAAAATAATAATAAATATAAAGAAAATTATACCATCGACAATAATTATTATTATACTAACATATTTGGAAACATATATAATTATTATAATACTAATAACAAATAATAATAATTATACTAATTAATAATATAGTAATTTCTTAGAAAACCCTCTGGCAAATAGGTGAACAATAAAACAATAACCCTCTGGCAGCGAAAGGGTTAAGATAACCTACACTTAAAAACTAAAAATGTACTCAAATAGCATTTTAATTCTGGGGATGCAAGTTTTTTCCCAATATATCATGTAAAAGTCCACCTAATTTGAGTAAATTCATAGATATAAAGTAAATAGTATATACGAAACTGAAAATACAGAACAGAACAGAAAATAAAATATCTTTATTCAGACTTGTACATAGTACATCATCTTCAACATACATATAACAACTAAATATTCTGCACATGATTAAAGCGTTACAACTCAATACAATTTTTATTTTCATATAAACTAATCAACAAATAACAGGAGAGTGAAAGTATATTACAATACAACTTATCATAGTTAACTCCATAAAATACAATTTGAATGTGGCATTATTGTACAACCATATTTATATTATTTCTATGTTTAACAGCTTCTTTTAGGTACATTGCTAAATTACATAGTTCTTTTTTGTCATTGCTGTTTAACAAATCATAAAATTTGAATACAGATGGTCTTTTATATATATTATACGGTGGCATAGAGGTGACATTTGCAGTTTTATTTTATCTCGTGGCCACGACTTATTATCTTGAGGCCTCAAGATATTATCTCGTGGCCACGACTTATTATCTCGTGGCCACGACTTATTATCTCGTGGCCTCAAGATATTATCTCGTGGCCACGACTTATTATCTCGTGGCCTCAAGATATTATCTCGTGGCCACGACTTATTATCTCGTGGCCACGAGTTATTATCTTGTGGCCTCAAGATATTATCTCGTGGCCACGAGTTATTATCTTGTGGCCACGAGTTATTATCTCGTGGCCACGAGTTATTATCTTGTGGCCTCAAGATATTATCTCGTGGCCACGACTTATTATCTCGTGGCCACGAGTTATTATCTTGTGGCCTCAAGATATTATCTTGTGGCCTCAAGATATTATCTCGTGGCCACGAGTTATTATCTTGTGGCCACGACTTATTATATTGAGGGCACGAGTTATTATCTCGTGGCCACGACTTATTTCAGCCAATGAAAATGGTCGTTTCATCTTGAACAAAAGTTAATATCAATAAGACCTTATATCACACTGGCCACAGTTTCACAAGAGCGGCGGGTGAAGAAAGGGAACGTTTTATAATTATTATTCTTCTTGTTTTGTATGGTCAGGTGTTTCTTTCATTCTTCTTTAAAGATATACTTTGCTTAAATTTAGTATTAGAAAATATTGATAATTGTTACATTGTCCCTTTGTACATGTAAACATAAAATGAACATGTTTTGACTTCAAAGATAGTAGATATGTTATGTTTAAAATTCTACACAGTATAGGTGTTCACCATGCATATATATATATTGTCAGTTTTTTTTTAAGTAAAGATTACCTGACCTGTTATAGGGAACGCAGCTTCCTGTACATAGTTTATTGATATTTTTATTCAAGTTAGACGCATTAAGTTAGAATACCATAGATTAAAAAAAATCTGTGATTTTAATTTTCAATGATGAGCACGGTATATCTAATTTAATTGAGATTTAATTAAGAAATATATCGGTTGATGTATACTTTTAAGGTCGTTCATGGAAATAACTTGCCCCTTTTCCCTGTGGATTCGAATCCCATCAAAGACTTGTATCTAGATAGTTATTATTGAAGATATACTACAAAATCACAATGATAAATGAGTATCTTTGACGGGTTATCTGAATCTTTTTCTTTATTATAAAAACTGACATACTAGTATACAAAGTTTCAAAGACATATGTCAATTCTTTTAAGATCTCCTCTTTGATTGGTACTGCTTATGCTGTGCTATTGCTACTGCCAATTTCACGTTTTATAATTTTGTCACTGCTACTTCTGTGCTACTGCTACTGCCAACTTCATGTTTTATAATTTTGTTACTGCTACTGCTCAATACTACTGCTAACTTCCTACTGGTGATGACCACTTATAAAAGTGAGTGTATTTTATGAAAAACTGCATCTATAGAAACTTGATCCTTAAACGTTAGGACCATAAGATAAGAATACAGAGGGCCAATTAGTGATGACAAGACTCTACTCAGTGGACGTGTTAATGTGGTCAATACAGTTTATAGTGATATACTAACTGATAAGCCTTACTGAAATTCAGCACGTCTCTGGGAAAATGCGTGAACTTAAGTAAATATATGGTGGTGATTGACACGCCCCTCCTGTGACTGCTATTGCCAGTGTGATATTAAATTTTGTTCAAGATGAAACGACCATTTTCATTGGCTAAAATAAGTCGTGGCCACAAGATAATAACTCGTGGCCACGAGAAAATAAGTCGTTGCCTCAATATAATAAGTCGTGGCCACAAGATAATAACTCGTGGCCACGAGATAATATCTTGAGGCCACAAGATAATATCTTGAGGCCACAAGATAATAACTCGTGGCCCCGAGATAATAAGTCGTGGCCACGAGATAACATCTTGAGGCCACAAGATAATAACTCGTGGCCACGAGATAATAAGTCGTGGCCATGAGATAATATCTTGAGGCCACGAGATAATAAGTCGTGGCCACAAGATAATAACTCGTGGCCACGAAATAATATCTTGAGGCCACAAGATAATAAGTCGTGGCCACGAGATAATAAGTCGTGGCCACGAGATAATATCTTGAGGCCTCAAGATAATAAGTCGTGGCCACGAGATAAAATAAAACTGCAAATGTCACCTCTATGCCACCGTAATATTATCATTGATATACTTTACTCTAAGATTTCGATAACAAGGACATATACATACAAAGTGGTAAATATCTTCTATGTCATGTATGTTTCAGTTTAAACAAATTCGTTCATGTCTAGGTATTCTGTTTTCCCCGAATCTTCCGGTATGGATGCGAAGAGAGTGAACAGAAATACGTAACCTGGTAATGAAAAATCTTAAATTATAGGGTACTATGTCTAAATATTTTTCATATGTAAAGGATCTTTTAAAATATGTGTATTCATCCAGGATGCCATTTCTGCTAACTGCTCCAAAATAGTCTTGTTTAAAACAATCAATCATTCTTGTTTTAAATACAACTTGGAAATGTTTTGAAGATAAACAATCATAACTATTTACAAATGTATCAGAAAATCCATAATCATCTAGAATCTTTTTTACTCGACTTATCCAATTCGTATGACCTTCTAAACTATCTTGCACCGCTAAATTATACACTCCATAAATTGTTTTTTGGGGGAAGGAAAGTTAATATAATTAAATTTGACATTTATTCAATCATTTATCAATTTGATGTGTAAGTTTCAGATAAATAATCCGTATATTTTATCCATAATGACAGTTTTCAAAAATACATGTTAAGCTAATTGCCGCAGCTCATTCGCAACTTACGATACGTCGGCGTTACATCTTCTCAATAATGCAGCACCAACTTCTACACATCGTTCATGCCTGTGTACCCACTGACTGAAAATGTTCTTATTGAATGAAGAATCAAATGAACGCAACACAGACAATGCCATGGACTGTAAATCATGGAACCTGGTAAACGTGTGTCCCTTTAACTCTGCCTTCAATTTCACTCGCATAACGTTCTCATTGCAACAAGATTTGATTGGTCTGCCGCATCTCTTATTATCCTGAAGTTCTTCTCTACCCTCATGGAAGCGTTTATGCCACTTATAAACAAACGAATAAGACACTTTTTTTTCAAGATACACTTTCCAAGTTTTCCTTAGTCTGCTGTGGTGTCATACCAAGATTTTACTGCCCTCTGCTCCAACAACGTCGTGACACACCCCTGTCTCCATTAACATCTCCAACAAACAAAAGAAATCGTAGCGACGCTTGTTTTTTTTTTTTTTTTTTATTTATTGTTCTATAAACGATATGAAAGAACGTTGCCGTCATTTTCATATTTTAAAGAAGCGCGCCAAAATAAGGCCACTTTTTAAGTATTTTAAAATGGTAAATATTACTTTTTTAAGCTGCGGCGTTCGTTCGGCATAGGGTTGCTTTGGCGATACAGATAATCAACAAAAGAAGATTTTTTTTTTAAAAAATCACAATATATTTGTAATAGTATTAAATTCTTCTCCTAAATAGCAAAAATTCTTTATAATATCTTGATTAATTATTAAGTTATTAATAGCGTCCATGAATATATTGATCAACCCTTGTACAATAGCTATATCAGGGCTGGGAATCAAAACTGCGTCGTATCCTACAAATGTAAACAAACGCCGCCATCTTGGAACGAAAAACATATGTTTTTGTTTATAACTTTTTTTTTTAAACCAGATATATGTATTAACACGCTACACTATTTTCCGCTTTGTTTCGTTTTGGTATATTTTGCTTGCACAACTATTTTGTAAAAACAAAAGTTATAGCGAACTTGCAATTTGAAGCGGGGCAGAATTTTTATGAAAAGTTCTGAGTTCACTACCCATAGAGGGGTAAAAATTGAGGCCTGATCGCACCTATTTAGGTGGTTAGCATATGAAAACAATGGATTTGATTTTTCTACCGAGAGTAGAATGACATTATAACTGACGCAAACTTAAATAATAAAAGTAATATACTTACATTATATAATAAGATGGAAACGACGTAAGAGCATGATAGCTTAGTAATTGTTATTCAGTGGACATCAGGAAGACATCCTTGCTAGCGAGAGTGTTGAAATGTCTACTACTCAATGTTTGTTATCAATATAATCGATAAAAAGTCGCTAGGCTTGAGTGGCTCTAAATAATATGTTCGGACATGCAACCACCTGTCCATTCTTTGTATTGTACAACTTAAGTCAGAGTATAAGGCGGAGGGAGTGTATCACATCATGCTGGATGTTTTTCACTCTACATAAAATCGGACATGTTATTACGATCTAATTAAAGCTTGCAAAGCATTTTTTGTCGAGAAAGCTTATATCACGAGAGCAATTTCTTTAAAGAAACCTCACTCATAGAATCAAAGGTGGACAGATATTTTCTCGAGACACAGACTGAATTCAAGATGCAATATACATTGAAACAGATCGGAAACACAACAAATCTTCTACATCGAGTGCCATATGACAAGTACGTATCTATCTACCAAGGTGTTGCTCTGTTCAAATAAAATTCCTGAGGTGCAAAAAGAATCATTGGCCCCCGCCTCCATAAGATTTGTTCCCGGGGTGTCATTTGATTTTTCCCTGCGTATTCTAAGAAGATGGATGTAGTAAATGTGAATTACGTATTTAATTATAACTGCTAAAAAAAATTTTCTAATTTATCTTTTAACAGAGTGTAAAGAGCAACTTCCAATACTGAGACCTAGAGCTCAGATATTTAGCCATGGAAACATTGTATCTATTAATCAATTGCGGGTTCTAACTGACCGTTTCATGCAAATGTTTTTCTTGAAGAGAAGATAATCGGTGAGAACAGCATGAAACTGTCCACATCTAATTAAATTTTTAAAATTACATTATAAATGGGATAAGCTACAATAAATACATTTTGCAAGTAGGTTATGCGTTCCGTTTCAGAGCCGCGGAACTTTACCGCTGATTTTGTCGTATCGCATTTTCTTTTATCGCCGATGAGGAAAGGTCTACGGAATGTATTTTCTAATATTTGCACTTAAGTATCATTCTTCTCCATTAAAAAAAAAATAATTTTTAAAATCGAGTTACATATGATACAACTACAAATTATTTTGTAAAGAAGGTGTCCGTTTTGCAAACCTAAGTTTTTCACAATATTGAACAGAAAATTTAGGTCAGATTATCGCATCGAATTTTCAACAGACTAGACATACCTCATACTAAAGTGTGATTTTTATTTGATAATGAATTGCCTGAAAACTTAAACAAAAGTTTTCAAAAAAAATGACTCTACAGAGGATTACCCCCTGTTTACATTGAAAATTTCTCTGCTAGTCATACCGAAATAAGAAATTTAAATGTTATTCTCTTTATAATTAATTCAAATATTTATAATCTTAAACTTCATGCCAGAAGTTAATAAAAATGCTGCTTATTTATACAGCTGACGTTAATAAATTTTGTTTAAAAAAAATCAGACAGGTGTGTCCGACCGAGGCCGAGCTGTTTATGTTTACTGAATTCAAATCACTTGAACTGAACTGCTATGAATTCGAAAAAACCACCAGGGACTTTTTATTCTTTTCGTTTGGAAAACCTATCAAAGCTAGTTTCAAAATGTCGATGGTTCTCTGCAGGTGCAACATTTTGCCTGAAATAATGCACAAAGGCGCACCTGAGGTCCTCGCCCCTAGTAAAGCTAATGTGTAGCGTGAAAGTTTGAAAAACAAACCACAAAAAGCAGTCATTACCCAGAACATGCATACCAACAGTTAACTTAGAGCGTAGCTTTCAAATTAATAGATTTCTACATTTTCTTTGGCGAACAAAATTAGGGATAATATCGAACATACAGGAAAATATAAGAAATTATTTCAGATATTATGATTAATTAGGTCACATGTTTATATTTAACTGAAAAGTAGCTTCCGCAGTGTAAACTTTCAAATGAATTGTTATATTAGACATGACACAATGTATTCTAAAATAATCAAAAGCAACAGAACATTGCTATACACCGCAAATGATCTAGGTTTTTTTTCTATCTAGCGCAAGTTATTATTCCATAAAAAAAGAAATATATTGCCAAAATAATTCCTGTTCAAAAGACTGCCAAAAATACAACTGCGTCGTATCATATTTTCTTTTCAAACTGGCGTCGTATCATTTCGTAAAAATCATTATTTTTCTTAAAAATAAACATCTTTTTTTAAATGAAAATTTTAGTAAAATGATGCAAAATTAAATTTCGAAATATATGGGAACTCTGAAACAAATATTTAATTGATTTGAAGGAAAAAAACGATAAATAAAGCAATATGAACTGCGTCGTATCCACAAACATTTTCATAAAAATTCTGCCCCGCTTCGAGTTGCAAGTTCGCTATATAACTTTTGTTTTACAAAATAGTTGTGCAAGCAACATATACTAAACGAAGCGGAAAATAGTGTAGCGTGTTAATACATATATCTGGGTTTTCAGTCATTTCCAACAAAAAAAGTTATAAACAAAAATATACGTTTTTTCGTTCCAAGATGGCGGCGTTTGTGTTTACGTTTTGTAGGATTACGACGCAGTTTTGATTCCCAGCCTGTTATATAGTAAATTAAGATTGAGCTGCAATTCTTCAGGTGTTTTTCCAAAAATAGCCATATCATGAGCAAATAACAATAAAATAATAACTATGTCATCTATTAACAAAACCGCTGTTTATACTATCCTGTAAAATAATTCTTTATCGTCGAGGAATAATGATACTAAATCTGGTGACATTATCTCCCTTGTCTTAATCCAATAGAGTATTCAAAAAACTCAAAGAAAAAGAATTGCAGTGTTTAACACATGACTTTACAACATCATACATATCTTTAATTATTCTTAAAAACTTTACCTTGGACTCCGGATTTAAAAAAGCTTAAGCCATAGTTCGTTTTCTGTATATAGAATCAAAACATTTCTTTAAGTCGATAAAACCTACGTACAACCTTTTATTATGATTAAGATAACACTCAATTAAAGTGTATAAAGAAAATATTGCATCTATAGTTGGACTACCCTTTTTATAACCAAATTGTGCATCTGTTATTCCCTGATTTATTTCACAAAAAAAAAACGATTCTATTATTCAATACTGATGTAAATAGCTTTGATAAACAACTTAACAGTGTGGCACCTTTATAATTATTGACGTCATTTTTAAATCACCTTTTCTTGTAAATGAGTATAATAATTCCTTCTTTCCATTTTTCTGGAAATACTCCAGATTCTAAAATAATGTTAAAAAAATCA
>NW_026854928.1:0-49728 GCF_026571515.1 Ruditapes philippinarum
TGGGAAAATAATTATGAATTTTCTTTGTTCACTTTTGGGCTCAAATACAGCACAAGGGAAATGACATTAAATGTTGCTCGTAATCATGCTGTCATTTATATTAAATAATAATCCCTTAATGGGGTGATCTAATTTTACATGTAAGAAAAACCAAAAAAAAACCTAAATAATTTTTACATTTAAAGTTGATTCTCGATTTTTAGTTTTTCCTTTACCTCAGTAAGAATTCTTCTTTTTAAACCTAATCTCTGCTAATCGAAAAGTTTGAACAAAAACGGAAAAAACCCTTCAAGGTTCTTACTTGAGGCAATTTGAAAAACTGATTAGAAAAAAATTATTAGCTAATATACATAGAAATACCAAGTCTCGTTTACCATTTTCTAAAATTGAAACAAGTTTTAATTTTCTTTTTTAAAGATAAAGAAAAAACATGTAGTTCGAAATATAAAAATGTTGTATTTAATAAATGATATTGCTAATTACGTAATTTCTTGATTATTAAATCGATTTTGGTATAAATTAATAAATTACTTTCGGCGTTCATTTATTGAACCGAATTTATTTAATTGAACCGGAACCCTCTTTTTTACGAGGGTTTTATTTAGCGGAAATCAGGTTTTATCAAGAAGAAATATTTTATTATGGGTTAAGAAATTCTTTAAAATACTGAAAAGCACCGTAGAAGTATTGATGAGAAAGTTAAAACTTTAAACACAAGATTACTGAATTACGTAATTTTTTTTCATGATAACTTGGCTAACATGGCGTAATACCATGCTGCAAGTCGTTGCTTTAAAGGAGAAAATACGAGTGAACAGATTAACTCACAAATAGAAGGTATTTTAAGCAAGTAAGCCTCGGAACAATAATAAGTTTTTTTTCTATGATTCATTAACTTATTGAATTCTATCATTTATTTACTGACTTATTGTTATGAGTTTCTCTGTTATCGGGAAAAAGTTGTTAACATTGCTATGTTTCCTAGTTATTTGGGGTCACTCATTCCATTACTTTTAGTGTTGGGGATTGAAATGTTGCTCTTTTCATTATTTTCTCTGGTGAATAGACTATAATAAAACGAGATTGCAAAATACACATTTAAAAATACTTCCTTCATTTTTTTAGGGAACCTTTCGTTATATAATTTTAATAACATCTTTTTGTGAAAGATAAATAGGCATAATATTGGCGTACTTTAGATTCATTCCGTAGTGAAAAACAAGCTGGCTAACTTTAAAAACCTTAAGCTAATATAATACAATGATTTCATACGTATAAAGATGCAGACATTTTTTTCTAAAGGTCAATTTGTCTTTTAAATATATGATATATTACACAATGCACAGATATTTCACATGCATTTATTTACAAACATGCTCAGAAATGAAGACATACATAATCATATCTTGCTTAAAGACTGAATGGTCGTTGTACACGTATGTATCAATTATCTACGTGATCCTACAATTATCGAATAGATAGATCGGATTTTCTAAATTAATGAAGCAGCGATACGGTAATTGGCAATTTCTGGGGGAGAAAGCGCCGTTATTCAGTTATCTTTGACTGAGTTAATCTCAATACAGTTTCTCATCAAAAGGTCAAATAAAAATAAATAGAACTAACGACGAAGATATTTTGTATGACCTTTCAGTTGCTTTCAACTAAGACACGTTGAAGAAGATTGCCTAGTGCAGTAGAGCAGTAACAATTACCTGCTTAGATCGTGATTGTAAGAAATAAACATGTGAAATGTTAGCTTTGTACTGTTTTCTCTAAAAATCAAACAAACCAAAATTCATGTTAATGAAACATCAAATATGAATGGTATTTCAGTCATGATTGGATATAATTCACACATTTTATACTTACATTCGGAGGTAAGCAGCAAGAAAGTTTTTTGTATAATTACATTTTTGGCAGCTCAACTTTTTTGATGGCGTTCCCGTTGCCGTCCCCAAAACTTTAAAGCAGCATGCCTCAAGATTCATGCTAATTTTCATGAAAATTTTAAAATGTATTTAAAAGTAAAATACAGTGAAGTGATCAAGGTAAGTAATTTTACACATTGCAAACGGCACTTACAATCCACGTAAATTACCAAACAGAGGTCACACTATACATAAATACATCTTACTGCGTTACTAACGCAGTAGAATTATAATGATCTATACTACAAAATCAGTCATTAATCGCACATAACTTGTAAATAATTAATTACATATTGAATCTTTTTACTTTTCTTAAGATCTTAATACATTTTTTTAAAGATTGATTTTCTTGGAATATTTTGGCTGATCTGGAGGCGTGCAGCTTTAACACTGGTCATGATTTCTTAAGTTCTCAGTGTATTGTCTTCATGCGATAACAACCATTGTGCCAAGTAAACCGGACTAAACTTGACCTTTATTAATAAAGAACTTGACATTCAAGGTCAAATGTCTAAATTTTGCTTGATTTTTGCTAATTTTTGCTGTAACTGGCTATCACTTTGATATTGATGAAACTATTGTCTTCAAATTTAAACAGAGCAATCTTTTATGTGAGGTCTTGATGGTAATAAGACAGACCTTGACATTTGCCCTTAAATGACTTTGACCTTGAAGGACAAATTATTAAATTTTATATTTTGCTTTAAATGGTTAAAACCTATTTATGAATGAATGGAATGACTTCATATTTTTATGATAAGCTCTTTATGTATATCAAACTCAAAATGACTTTGGCTTATTGATAACCTTTACTTTGAAGGTAAATTATTTATTTTTCATTGATTTTACAATTGACTGTAACTTGGTAATTCATGAATGAATAATCTCCATACTTGGTCAAAACAACCGTTTGGACAAAATCCTTCTAAAAAGTAAGATTGACTTTTGACCTTGACCTTTAAATGACATTGATTGTCAGGGCAAGTTATTGAATTTTGGTAAAATTGTCATAATTTTATTATTTATGTACGGATTGTATAAAAAAAATTCAAAATTTTACAAATGAAATTAAACTTTTTCTCTTTAATTTTTGTTTTAGAGAAAGTAGAAAGTCGAGCGTTGCCCACGCCCGGCAGTGGCTCTTGTTTATCATGTGTAGTTATTATTTTTGAGGACAAGGAGGACTTAAATTTAGCGCCATTGACCAAGAACATGAATTAATTGTACACAAGTTCAATTTAGTAAGGGAAGATTATTTTCATTGCAGTCTCCCAACCAAGGGTTCGTAGATTCGAGCCCTATACAGTTCATTAAAAAAAAAAATTTCAGACTCGGAAGGGATTAATAACACAGTCGCGCTTTAAAGTAATTATGTTTTAATATATTAAATTAGTCATTTAAAGTCAGTGCTAAAATTATATCAAAATGTTTTGTATAGTTACAGCTGCTTGAATTTATGTTACCATAACGGAGAAAAAAAATGAATTTGTATGCTCAACTTATACTTTTGATGAATATTAATTTGTATTTTAAATAGCCATTTCCCAATATATAATCTGTATTCATATATGTTCATAGTTACAAGTGGTTTTTGCATTTGTGAAAATTCTGCATTTTTTATACCTTTTTTAGAAACGATTCATGTCAAATCATGTCCAAGGACAATGTGAAATATTGTTTTTACTTAACAAATTAGAGTAATCGCCGTTGTATCAGTAAATATATAGCGTGGTCATCTCTTTAGTTTTCAAGCACAAATAGAAATATTTATCTGAATTGTTTTTCTGAATCATATTATTTTTTGTCTATAAAATGAACATGAAGGACAAAAAAAAGAGTCGAACCAAATTTACATAACAAAACCAGCCGAAAAATAACGAAAATAATACAGTCACAATGAGAGGAATCAGAGCTTCGGGAGCAATAATCCTAGGCATATTCATTTTTTATGCTTTTTTCGTTTTATTTCGGCGTAACAACTCTCTGTTTTTCCGCTATTTCCAGGTTTTACATAAACTATAAGGCGGCCTCCAATCCTAAAAACTCATTTGTCTAAAATATCTCTAAATAGTAATTTACGTAAACAATCTAGCGTGACTTTCAAGATCATGTCTCAAAATCAAGGCACACGCTATAATCATGAATGAATACAATTGTGTAATGATGATAATAAAGAGGAAGTCATTCCATAATTTTTACAATTAAATTGATATTAAGATGCTAGTGTGTAGACCGCTTCTACTGGAATAAGGAAGCGAACATCAATAGGGGATTGAAATGTTTACATTTATATCAAAATATTAAGATTCTTTTACATTTTATTTTACTTATGATTGAACAAGAACAACGACTTAATAAAGTGACATTATCGGGTCCTTGCTAAATACTTCAATGCATTATTCTGTCGTGGTTTGTTGTTATGTCTTATATTAAATACTATCAACAAAATCATTCATTGTATTACAAACTTTCAATTATAGACTAATTCACTTTTTTATACTGAACTTCCAAGCTTTCGTTTATATTATGATAGTATGCTTACGATTTAAAAATGTAAAAGCTGAAAATAACTGTTGTCGAACAAATAAGTAATGCAACGTCAAAGAACTACCACAAAAACGTGTCCTTTTTTCAAATAATAAGTTAGCATTTCTTTCAAAAGCATCAACGCTATCAGATATTGTTGCAAAGAAAAACTGTCATTCACAACATATGCAACATGTTGTAAAATTTCCCTTTAGTTAGGTTATGTTTTTTTTAAATATATCCAATCAAGCTACTGAAGTTTTCAGAAACATTTTATGCGACTGTGTCAAAACCCATTATTTTATGATAAGATTAAAAGGACTATAGATAAAGGTAGAATATTATTATTATGCTTCCAGTTAAGGCTGTGTTCGCTTTTATTGTACACATATAGTGTCATTGAATTAGATTTTTTTTTACATTTGACATTTAACGAACATCATGTAAAAGAACCTAACTAGTAATTTTTAATGTATATTATTAGTAATCGTCTTAAGAAAATCATTAAAAATAGTATTCGAAGGTATCAACGCAACATTTTTTTGTGAATGAGGGCAAGGTGTTAAACAAATTGACCGAAATAAATTTAAAATAGTACAGTTTTAATTAGTTTGATCATGAAATACATGAAATACGGAGCTTTGAATAATACTAAGTTATTAAGCTCTAAGGCAATTTTATTATTAACGAAAATGAATTATTCGTTGGTTAAGTAAAATAGGTTTCAGACGCCAACATATTTTTACAACACTATATTAAAATGTTAGGTACATTTTTAACGAACAATGTAAAATCCATTGAGAAAACAATTCTAATTCAAATTGTCAAACATTATAGAAATACAAAAAATCATTATTAAAAGAATAAGTAGGTAGGAGTGTTAATTTTCTGTTATATATCATACACCTTTGAAAGCTAAAAGCTTTGAATGATCAATATTTTCATAATTAATTTTTTTTTCAACATTTCTATGTGCTCACTTAAAGCAAGCTTCGTAAATTTTAATGGCTACCTATTCCTAGATTATCTCTCTCTCTATTACACACGTGCAACAGGAAGGCTTCTAAAAGCTGCTTAGATAAAAGTCATAAGGTATTGCGTGACTAGTGAGGCAGTTTTTTTTATATGGTAATCGTTGTATTATGTTATTATAACGGATAAAGAAATGAATTGAATTCACATTATTTTATATGACCAACTGGTTTGACATTATACTGCGCTACTGTGACATTATGATGTACCATTCAAGATTTATGAAACCTTATTGATATTTATAGGCAATTCATATGAAATGTTTAGAAAAAATAACTTCTTATTTCTAAATATATCTTAGTAAAAATACAAATACAGCTGATTTTGTTACCGAGTTGAATAGCCAGACGCAACTTAGCTCACTACTTACATAAATGAAAAAGTCATTTGAACAATTGGAAACGCCCATCGCGGGCATGTAGGGATGCTACAATTGCTAACCATCATTAAACTAAATGTTATGCGCGTGAGCTGTAGCTTAAGATCAAATCAGGCGCATAGCCTCTAAATACATGAAGGGAGTTGAGTTTCATATAGCACAATATGTTTTAACTGCTTTGACATATCTATATATTGCCGATTAAAAATTGTCTCGAACAAACATATAATTCATCATTTACAAGCACAGAACTTTTTCAACATATTTTTCAATAATTATTTGTTCATTTATTAAAGTTTGAAATACACACAGTAAAATGTGTGAATTGTAGTCCTATCCACGTAATACTGAACAAGATGACCAAACTTGCGTGAGATAAATAAAATATGTTATTTGTCAACCACAAATCTTATTTACAGTATGGTGTGAATATTTATTGTTATTTAATTAGACTCCCGTAAAAGTACATTAATTTATGTTTCTGATAAAATAGTTTCCCCTCCGTTAATAACAGAGAAGTCTTCAAATTATTTTAATGTGTAAATGTTCATGTAACATGTGCCGTGTGTGTATGTGGCCGTCAATGTACTTTCTGTTGAACCCGCAAGTCGGCCTCAATGGCGTGTCTGCTTCAATAATTGAAGACGATTGTGTTTATTACACATGCAACATCACAAAATAGATAACACACTTTACACCTGTATTTTACTACTATTTTAAAGACCAAAAAAGTCTTTTATATCTTGTCATTGTGCCAACAATTTTATGATTCCTTTAGGTACATTTTTACTTTGTTGTTGACGACTGTAAATGCAGACTTCAATATAATGGTTATCTGTCCCTATGTAAGCTCTGTCTGTTACACACATGCAACACTAAGGCTTCTAAAAGCTATTTAGGTAAAAATAATAAGGTATTGCCGCTATTGCGTGACACCTTAGGCGCGTTCATAAAGAAATATAGACATTTCTTTGATTTATTTCAAATATTTTTATATGGCCATTTATTTGACATTATACCGCAAATTATGATTATGAATGTGCCTTCCATGATTCATAAAACGTACATCTAAAGGCATTTTATGTGAGCTTCTTATATCTAAGAATATTAAAGCAAAAGTACGATTTCAAATGGTGTTTTTTTCAAGTTGAGTAACGATGAGGCATGCTATTTAAATGCTTAAATAAATGAATTTGTAGACGCTATCTAAAAAGGGGGGTATCGTAGGAGTGCTTATCATGAGCATTGAGAGAATTTAGTATTGACCATAATTATAAGACGGAGTGCTTCATGCGTGATCCCTTGGATACAATAAAAACATTAATATGATATGAAAATTGCAGAGTCTGGGTTTTATTAAGTTTGTTCATGTAAAAGTGCAAAACCGAGAGAAACAGAATCCTTAAAGAAGGTCTAAAATGGCAAAATTAGTAGCAACGGCAAAAACATTTCTATCGTCACAAACACCGGCTTAATTAGTCTTCAATCTTCAACAAAAATGATTGTTTTTAATTAACCAAATAAATATTGAATTATAAAAATTGTAGGATGAAGTACACAAAAAACGTTTGAAAGAAATTAGATGAAGTTGTTTCCATGTGTGACATCAAAATATATACAGGATGGTTTATAATTTAGTTAGTTCAGTTTAGATTGACTAACGTTGACGAAATGTTACGTTATTGTACAATTAAATTCCATTCTACACTTCATGTTAATAATTCAACAGTAAACAATCGTGTTAATCAGAGAAACGCAATGTAATAAGCAATCCCACATGAATTTAATTGAAAAGTTGACTGTTTGCGGGCCGAATATTAAATTTCAAAATATAAACTTCTTCTACCTAGAATGTTAAAACTATAAACATGTTTCTTTATTTTCAGATTCGTTACATTTATTTGTTGTGTGTTGTTTTTTAAACGACCAATTAATCTTTGACACGTTGTAGACTTTTTGTAGCCATAACATTTATCTTTCTGATGCGGTTGAAGGGTATAATGTGATTTACAATGTATTGGTTAACTGTTTTTATTACAAATATTTGTTTGATTTGCTTTGCATACGTGACATATTTAATATACTTATTTAATATCAGATAACATTAAAATATTTTATTCATCTGTATTTATTTATTTTAGATGCTCAATATTTCTTAAAATATTTATGTCAACTTAAAATGTGGAAATATTTTATATTTATTTGTAGGAAATTAAAAAAAATAGATAATTTTAATCCTGTTTTAAAAAGTTATTTATAAATATGTATAAGCAACCATTCGTAAAACTTACTATTTTGTTTTCGTGTGACTTACTTTCCAAAAATCCCTCCTTCTACTTACTATACAGCTACAAAGAATGTTTTACTCTACGTATCTTTAAGCAAGATTTTATATGGACTTCTACGATAAAGATGTAAATATAATGGCCTGGTTTTGTATTTTTAGTGAAGGGAGAAAGATTATTTTCATTCATTTTGGTACACAATTTTACCGTCTCGTTGAATTACTAAGATGAATCTGCAATTTCACATAATTCAAACAATGTTCTCGAAACCTTAAAAAACCTACGACAATGCACTTGTTATTGATACCTGAAGAGAGTAACTATAACAAAGTCACGTAATTCCTCCCGTGCTTTGGTCCATTATAAACTATTTCTTATATCAAATTACAGGACAACGTTTCTACGTGTACACATAAATATTAAATGCATAATAACTAAAAGTTGGTGTTTTGAAATATTCTCTTTGAATTAGATAATTATGATAAAGTTAAAACTGGAGTTATTATTACGCAATCTTTGTTTACCGTTATTTTAGAGCAATCGTTTCGCAATAAAGGTCTATAACTAGCCTACATTTCTAATTTCAAGCACGCAAATAGGAGTTTAATGTAAACCATGTTGTTTGCTATAGCGAATTGTGACTGACGTCATCTGGGATATTTTTAGTAATTGAAGATATTATGTCCCATTATATTTGTTTACATGAATGTTACATGAAAGCTTTTGCGGAAGGGGAAAAGTCATTTGTAATATTTCGATAAAATAAGAAAAAGTCATACATGTGCTGTTTAACTGCTGTAGGAGAGACGGTAAAAAGGTATGCATTTAATTTTTTTTTCTTCAATTCATTATATCGATGCATTCATATTTGCTTGCAAATTAATCTTAGATAAAAAATAAATGACGATGTATCAATTTTCAAAACAAGTGAAACTGTATCACAGCATGTTCATTTTAAGCAATATCAATATAAATTAGTATGATAACGACTAAGGTTACTATATACATTTAAATTATTTTCATATTTAAGCAAAGAAACAATATTAAATGTTTATACATTGCACAATTTAATGGATCATTTTCAGCGTACTAACCTCTGAAAAAAATAACAACGAGAAAACATTTGGTGCAACCAAAACTGTCCATAAAATGGCACAATATTAGACTTGAAATCATACTGATTGTTTCTAAATAAACGACTTCAAAAAACAACAAAAACAAAATGACATGGTGAGCTTTTGTGATCGCTTTCTTTCCGGCGTCCGTCGTCTTTCCGTTCGTAAACTTTTACTTTAAACGACATCTCCTCATAAACCGCTTAGCCAAATGCATCCAAACTTCACAGGAATGTTCCTTTGGTGGTTAACTTTAAAAATTGTTCAAAAAAGTTAATTCCATGCAGAACTCTGGTTGCCATAGCAACCGAAAGAAAACACTGAAAAAAAAGTCTTTTAATAAACCAAAAGAGCTTTAGCTTAGATATATTGCATGAAACATCGTCTAGTTAGTGTCTACCAAGTTTGTTCAAATAAAATCCCTTGGGTCAAATCTGGCCCCGCCCGGGGGTTATTGATATTCCTTATATGTCTATAGTTAAAACATTAAAAAAATCTTCTTTTAAAAAGCCTGGCGGGGAGGGGGGGCATTGATTTTCCTTATATATGTATAGTCTTAAAAAACCTTCTTTTAAAAAACCTAAAGAGCTATTTTTAAAGTTTAGATACTTAACATGAAATATCTTCTTGTGAGTGTCTACCAAGTTTGTTTAAATAAAAGGCCTGGGGTCAAAATTGGCCCCGCCCGGGGTTAGGGTCATTGTTTTTCCCTATATGTGTATAGTAAAAACTTAAAAAATCTTCTAATTGGGGTCTACCAAGTGTGTTCAAATAAAAGCCCTTGGGTTAAAACTGGCCCCGCCCCGGGGGCCTATATACAGGTGAGCGATTTCGATCTGTTTTTCGGTGCTTGCTATAACGATCATATTTCAAATTCATAAATGCATATTTTAGAAATGCTCTTAAAGCGCCTCGTAATTTCTATATATAAAACAATTACATGTAAATTTCCTAATAACGTCTACAAAGTACAAAAGCAATGGTAAACGTAGTGTAAAAGAGACAATAAAAAGTTTTAAAATAGGCAACATTTTTCAATTTTCCTTTACGGACACGCATATCTAAATACAGTTACATTTTCCTACTATATAAGAATATGAATGACGTCATTGTGAAACATACGTTTAAGGTATGGAAGATAATTTGGTGCCCACACGATTATGTACGTGAGTATAACTATCAAACAATTAATACAAATCACGCCCTTACCAATATCCTTGTTTGAAGTTAACATGGATTGTTAAAAAGGAAAATAATTTTTGCAGCATACAAAACTATACAAGCATTAAATATATTGCACGAATATTAATATCACTAAATCAGATCAAAATGTAAAATCAAGAATGAATCAGCTTATTTTAATGAATATAATTTAACGTTAACTATTGTTACAAAACACTAGGTCATTTCGAGTGAGGTAAATTACCTAAATAAAATCAATACTTTTCATTCCGTATTCTCAATTATGTTGTTACATTTATTTTTCTTTTATGTGTTTCTATAATTATTTTTCACAATGCCACGCCATAAAAGTGAAGTAATTCTTTCAAAGTTGAATTAATGCTCGTAAACAATAAGAACCTGACATGAGTCTTTTTAAAGTTAAGAACAAAGATTTTATCATAGACCGGGATAAAGAACTGCTCACATAATTATAAGCTTTACAAATACTACGTAAAAAGGTCATGTCACGGAACATCCATCATGGGTTTATAGTGATAAAGCAACACGCAAAATTTTACCAAAATAATAATGTCAAAATGAAATAAATTTACAACTTATGTTAGTTATATATTAAATTGACATATACAACAGGAAGCCATGGTGTACACTATTTTCTGATAAGTATTAATCTAAATTCAAAGTGTCTTCAAATCTGAACATACTTCGTCTCTCTAAGCTATATCTTATCATAGCTATATCATATCATAAACAGACAAGCCACACAAACACGAACATTCAGTAATTAAATTTTATTGCATACGTTTCGGCTATATGCCTTCATCACTGCAAAACATAATGTTTTAACTAGAGGGAAATACGAGTATATTGCTATAAAATGATTTTCATTTTCAATAACATTAATATTACAATATATTAATTTTCTTTTGTTGTCAAAGTGACGTTTTTTTTTAACAATGTATCGCCTATTACCTTAGTTGAGACGCGAAACGCAACGCTTTATAATTGTAATATATAATGTGTCAATTCATTTATCTAAAACACTTAATACTTTTGATATGATTTTATGATTTTGATATGATGATATTCGGATGCAAATGGTAAAGCTAACGCCATTTTATAAATAATTATACTTTATCATTAATAATAATTTTTATTATACTTAATATGTTAGACCTTCACCGAAATAATAAAAAAACCTGAGCATAATACTGATTGGCAATTGCTCCTTTGTTCAAATGCTAGGTGTATAACTATAAAATGTATGATTAAAAATAGAACATTAAATGGCATTAAATGCCCACGAAGTCAGTCAAACATTAATTTAATATTTGGATTAGTATATATACAGGTTAGATCCACAACAAAATCAATGTTACCTCCTACCTTATAAGAATATTGCCATTAATAAGTTTTGATTTATTGTTCTTGTTTCTTCTTGACGTAATTTTGTCATTCATATACAATTCAAATAAATCAAAAACTATATCGCATTCCCTTAGGTTAATTATCTTATTAAAAAACCCTACTCTTTACAAATACACGTAATTTATTACAATAATTGTTCATCCTACTCTTGGATAATATAAAATATTGTTACCTTAAACATTATATCAATACGACTAATATAATATGGCAATAACAATCATTACATAGCCTTTAACGAAATACTATAATTATCAAGAAACCATTTATTTTAAATGTCTTTACGTAAAATTCTAACATTTATAATAAACCGAACTTAATAGATTTTATATTTACTACATCATATTTTAATCATTTGCAATTCTGACTATTGTTTTATTTGTCGTTATGTTTGGTAGCAGGTGCGATTACACTACAAATAATATAATAATCCCTTTACTTTTATAGAGAATATATGGTCTTACAAAAGCAATTAACTCTCACAAATTTGTTATGAGATTTTGTAATGACATGATTAAATATAAAGAAAAAACAAAAACAATTCAAATACTACAAAACATAAACACGTTCATATCTAGGTCTTTAACCTCGAAATGCGTAGGTTCAAACTGTATGTCCATGGGCACTTAAATAAAAATCGAATGATAATGTAGTATAATTATCTGAGCATCAGTGATGATTATATCTCACAGATTCCATTTGTCGGGTTGCCATTATGTACGACGTTCAATTATAGCACGGAAATCACGGTTTTTGATATCTGTCTTTAAGACACAAACTGTCTGTTTGGTAACTAGTTTCTTTTTATAGAGACAAATGAATATTTGCAATGCCTATTTTAGGAACTTTGTTAGGTTCCAATATCTAAATATGTAATGAAAGGAATATCTTGTTTCATTATTATATTTCTGATAACTGCTTTTATTTCATAGGCCTTAATTGGAATCATGTGATTGATACTTCAGAAATTTAGCCTCTCACTTAGTATACTTTATAATTTGTAATCGATTATTTCATCTTTATTGCTCATTAACCAAATAAATTCATTTATCTCAGACAGTTTTTCAAAGTTTAAATTTCTATCTTTTTTTTTCATTATGTAAAATGCTGCGTTGACTAGTTACAAGCAGTAACGAAGTGAAGCTCGTCTTCCTCTTCATTCGTGTTGCATACCTCGCAGAACCTTCTATCAGACTTGACTTATTTAAACATGTATCTCCAAATCTCTATTTGTAATTTGTGAGAACTTATCCTTATCTTGTAAAACAAAGTCTAACTGTTTTAAATGTTATATTTATATCTATAAAGGTAGTATACGTCTTTAAATTGTTTTATTTGTACGAAAGACCTCTGTAAATTTTAAAATAAAATATAAACAAGCCAGTTTCCCTGCAATTAATCTGTTTGAACGGAAAGATATTATAATCAAACACACTAAACTAAATATGATATCAATCTTAATAAGATTTGGACATATTCACTTTCATATTCTTCTTAGCAAATATGTTGTGACGCATATATCCCAATATAAATGATGAAACTTCCTTTGGGCTTAGAAAGAGCTTAATTTATTTGACAATATTCAGTATTTTATAAACAGAGCGAAAACACAAAATATGCTTATCTAATTTGATGGTGTAAACTCAGGTAAATTAAAAACAAATAACATGGTTGATACTTACGTAAATGTAATTTCAATAAATCGATTTTCAATTAAATTATTGATGAATCTTTCCCTTTTTTTATCTTTGGCAGGGTTTTTCCATTTTGTGTGCTTCACTTGATCTATGTAAGAATTTCAAAGATAATATCTTTAGTGTTTTTTTTTTTTTTCTTCAGTGGAATTTATTGACTACAATTAGAATGTACAGACTGGCATGCTCTTTTCTTTAATGAAGCTGTAGCTTAAAAATCATTCTGTGTACTGCTGCATGTCACTTTATAACTTCAGGGGGTCGAACGTATAGCGGTGCGATACTCCTTTAAGCGAGGTGAATTCATGCGATACGCCCTAATGGCGGACGGGAGCGAAAACGAAAGTGGGTATGAGCATGTTTTTTTCCAAATATTTGTTGTCTATTGTAATTTTTCGAAGAATAGCATTGTGCATGCTGATCAGAACTTATAATTGTGCATGATTGTCAAAATAAAATACTAAAACTTATAGAATTGAGGAAGTTATTGAGGTATTTGTTGCTGCAAATTCAACCGTCAACCTGATATGCACATGCAAACGAATAATGTATCAGTCGATTAAAAACGAGATATTCGATTAGTTTAAGTCCCAACATGTTTATTTTTGAAAAACAAAACGATATACAAGAGTAGTTTTCCATATCTATTCGAAAATATATAAAATATTTCCAGTTTTCTTACTGTACGCCTAATATTTGGTCCGATAAACCAACTGTACGCACAAATGTTGGTATGTTTTTCTGTAGCAACTTCCTAATTACAGTACATTCTTATTCAATATTGATGAAATATTAAGTTTTGAGTTTGTATGTTAATCATATGTAAATCACAGTGTCAATTAAAATAACAGTGTCAATTAATGTATTATACTATGATACACTTAATTTAAATATTCTTTTCTCACAAAGGTTAATCATTCAAATGAGATAAGTTATTGCACAGAAATTTGAAATTCTATCAAATAATCAATAGTCACGATAATATTCGTTTTGTTTCTTCCATTTATTCAGTAAAGGTTTTATCATTTAATAATATGTTTTTCTATTATTAATTACATATTTATGTTGTCAGAGAAAATAACTTTAATTAAAAAAGCAACATATGAGAAATGGATCTACTATTGTATTACATGCACTGGTCGCAAAACGCTCCCATCCATTCTTATATTCATTCAATACCTTGAGAACTACATGTATTTTTTTATATAGAACTTGAAATTAATTTAAAAAAATACTGGTTTGATTTCCTCTATTGATTGGATGTTATATATTATATACAAAGCACATCATTGTAATTCAGTAATTCTGATGTTTGTCATAAGCTCTGACGCTTTGAATATACATGTATAACTATACTACTCCATAACCAGTGTATACCAAACAGTTTTGTGTATTTGCTTATGAAAGCATTCATACTATCTGCCAGTAGTTTTACTTTTAAAACTAGGCTTTCTCTGCAACATTTAATGTATAGCATTACCCCTCACTTTTTTTTGTCAATATTCATTTCCACT
The DNA here is from genome assembly GCF_026571515.1 of Ruditapes philippinarum. Taxonomy (NCBI): domain Eukaryota; kingdom Metazoa; phylum Mollusca; class Bivalvia; order Venerida; family Veneridae; genus Ruditapes; species Ruditapes philippinarum. The sequence continues at coordinate 15,084 of NW_026854928.1, forward strand.
GGGAGTTACTCTTGCTGTTAAAGCAAGTGTACCATGTGGCTAAGAGATTTATACTGTTACAGGCCAACAGTACTTTTTAACAGTATAAAATCTGGGCAAGTGTTTTTTATGTAAATAAAAGTATTATAGATTACAGTATCTGTTCGGGAAATAAAATAAATAACACACAAGCACACAACAGTAAAAATATCAACCCTCCTAAAAATACTGTTTCCCTCGGCAAACACCTTTGCTAACAGTATTTTCCTTGGGATGATATTTTAACTGTAACCCACAAACCCATGTGTTATTTATATACTACTCCATAACCAGTGTGACTCAATCTAATATTATATACTCATTAGCTTTTTGTTTATAAGCACATGTGTCAGCATTACTTTACCTATCTGATAGTAGTTTTGTTTGTTAATCAAGTTGTTAGACTTGATTTTAGAACATCATGAAGTAAACAGCCCTTATATTACATATTAACTGCTATTTTTATGAAATGTTCTGCTTTGAAAGTGAGTTAATTTATACAAGATTTCTAAATTGGTTTCTTAAATTCATTCTTACATATTTTGGTCAAATTCCTACTTTTTATCTAAGATCTTAGAGTAAAGGTTACTTTTATCCAACTCCTAATTACCACAGGAAAATTATTATCAATTATTCAAATTAAGTTCAAACACTTATATAGATGGTTATACAAAACTTTTATTTCAAATAAATCTCTAAAGAAAGAAGACGATTTCAGAATTCCAGACACGGGCACATATATGGTAGATATCTTAGTATAATCATAGGAAAACATGTTCAACAGGTGTGATAATGAAAAATATCGAACCTTTCACAGCGTACAGTTATTTTATCGCACAAAAATCCAGCGTACACTTAAATACTTTGACCAGAAAGCGTCTATGTATATCAGAGCACAAAGGTACTTGCTATGCAACTCAATTATGATTACTCTTATAGCATAAAGAAGAAAAAGAAATTAACTATAATAATATAAGCTTGCATTAAGCGATTTTATTCACCGACCCAAAATTAGTTGCCGTCAGTTTACCTTCGATAACTTTTTTAATTATGAATTTAGGCCTCTGTAATTTTAATGAAATGTGTGTCGGTCCTATCTTCACATCCTCAATACATAATATGCAATTGTAATCGAAAATTTATGAAATACTTAATAAAAAACACTCACTCTGACGTGTGTTTACACGGGTAAATCCGCCATTAGGACGTATCGCATGAAATCACCTCGCTTAAAGGAGTATCGCACCGCTATACGTTCGACCCCCTGAACTTATTAAAGTGTTTTGTTTTGGGAAATTGTATATGTTTAATTCTGTTGTAAGAACTATCTTTTAAATTACTAAAATTTGCAAATGGTGGAAATATATTTGTATATTCCTATGGGAGGTATGATATTCGATAGTGATGGTAAGTACTGTAACATCAATTTTGACTCAAATCCTTTTGAGCATTTAAAGTAATGGATCTAAACTTCGGAATCTAAACATATTTTTAGAATTGTAAACGAAAGCGGGTTTCATCTATTATTCCCATGAGTACATACATTACTTATCAGAAATAAACTTTTGCGACATTGCCATTAATTCTACATGGAGGATTTAGCCTTTAATTAACGCCATATAAAATATAGTCAATGAACTTCCATCGTTTGCACCATATGATTTGCCAATATAAAAACATTGTTTAGCTTTTTTATTTTATCAATTTAGCCCTGTTTTCATTTTTCTATTACAAAAATGGATATCAAATAATTACTGTTCTCTGTCTAAACTCTGTGAATCTTTTTAGAATCTGCCAGCGCCTCTATTGAAGATTTGACAGCTGTTTACTTTCCTACTAGAATTTAGTATTGTACTCAACAATTTATGATAACATATCATCATGTTTCAGAGAATATACTTATCATGTGAATTTTATGTCAATTTAAAAGTCCAAAATATCGAGTTTTTTTCCCTTTTTAAACTGTTTATGCCAGATAGAACAGATAGGTAGAACAGATTTGTTTTCTGCTGATTACAAAAACAGTAATATGATTCTTTAAACACAATAAAAATTATTTTCAAGAAGGAAATTTGCAGCACCTGATATTTAAAGAACATTTTGTTTCCAGATGTTAATGTCATAGAATGAAATTGCAGTGAATTATGTCTGCGAAATCAATCAACATCGCTTCATATTATGACATTGGTGATATTGGTACACAATTTTACCGTCTCGTTTTAATTACTTAAGATGAATTTGCAATTTTCACATAATTCAAACAATGTTCTCGAAAACCTTAAAACCTACGACAATGCACTTGTTATTGATACCTGAAGAAAGTAACTATACAAAGTCACGTAATTCCTCCCGTGCTTTGGTCTATTATAAACTATTTCTTATATCAAATTACAGGACAACGTTTCTACGTGTACACATACATATTAAATGCATAATGACTAAAAGTTGTTGTTTTGAAATATTTTCTTTGAATTAGATAATTATGATAAAGTTAAAACTGAAGTTATTATTACGCAATCTTTGTTTAACGTTATTTTAGAGCAATCGTTTCGCAATAAAGTTCTATAACCAGCCTACATTATTCATTTCTAATTTCAAGCACGCAGTTAGGAGTGTAATGTAAACCATGTTGTTTGCTAAAGCGAATTGTGACTAACGTTATCTGAACTTTTTTAGCAAAATGAAGATATTAATGTCCCATTATATTTATTTACATTGATATAACATGAAAGCTTTTGCGGAAGGGGAGAAGTCATTTGTAATATTTCGATAAAATAAGAAAAAGTCATACATGTGCTGTTTAACTGCTGTAGGAGAGACGGTAAAAAGGTATGCATTTAATTGTTTTTTTTTCTTCAAATCATTATATCGATGCATTCATATTTGCTTGCAAATTAATCTTAGATAAAAAAAATAAATGACGATTTATCAATTTTCAAAACAAGTGAAACTGTATCACAGCATGTTCACTTTTAGCAATATCAATATAAATTAGTATGATAACAAGTAAGGTTACTATATACATGTAAATTATTTTCATATTAAAGCAAACAAACAATATTAAATGTTTATACATTGCATAATTGTAATGGATCCTTTTCACCGAACCAACCTCTGACAAATAACAACGGGAAAACGTTTGGTGCAACCAAAACTACCCATAAAGCGGCACAATTTTAGAATTAAAATCATACTGATAGTGATTGTTTCTTTAATAAACGACTTCAAACAAACAAATACGCCTATCCATTGTAAAGATGTAAATGGATAAATTCAAACAAACAGTTTTTTCTTACGTGCCACTATACTGAGATTTTTTCTCTATTTACATATTTATAGCTTTAATTTTTTTTATTCATTTACAATATTTGTCCATTAAGTTAGCAATAACATTAGCTTATATATAACCATCTTTTACTGCTACAAAAGCAAACTGAAACATGAGAAAAAAAAACCCACACAAACTTATCACCAACAGTGTAATTATTCCCTAAAATAAAGCTATTTGGTAATGTTATAGAGAAATGACGTCAATTTAGTCAACCAAACACAACATTAAGACAATAAATACATATACAATGTTTGTTTTTGTTTTACTAAGATCTTATCCTTCTCGAAACAACTAAATTACAAATTCGAACTAATTAAAAGAACACAATTACATAATACCTTTTAAAATTCTTTCAACAGAATACAAATATTTTAACTATGCTAAACATTTTATGTTTTAATGTGTAGCTTTCGGTGTTTGATAAGACAGATGCATATAATTCTAATTTATACACCGGTGTTTTGCTTACCTATCTTAATGCTACACGATGAATAAAAATGATCATTGTTTACTGTAACATATTAACATATTAACTGATATACTCCGATTTTATAAATTTCACTGAAAAGAAAATTTAAAAAACTTAAAGTATTATATTTTATATTATTATTTAATCAATCAAATAATAAGAAATTATTCGACTGGTGAATGGGAAATGTTTTATACAAATGAAAAAAGGCATTTTGGGGAATTCTTTAATTCTGAACAAATACATATTGCAAGTAATATGGACATGCATTCATATATTGTTATTTCTAGATAAAACTAACCGATTCTCATTTCATCCGCAGATATCGACATGAAAAGACATTTATATTGCTATTTCTAGATAAAAATCTAGAAATTGACCATTTCGCATCATCTTTTCCGTAGATATCGATATCAAAAGCAATGCATGATATTACTCATTTCTGTTCAATTATGTAACGTAATAGTTTAAGAGAAATGTGTCGAAGGCAAAGCTGGGTCTAATAAGCGTGATTTAAAAACAAAAAGTAAAGGACTTGTTACCTAAAACATTGTAATATACATTGTAATCAATGAAAATACAATAGCGTTGGCACAATGAAGTGAAATCGTAAAAGCACACACCTAAATACACAACAATTTGGAAACTATATTTAATTTTTTTATTTTACAAGTTTGTAGTCAAGTACTCGTACTTTTACTGTTATTCCGTGTACTCTAAATCAGTTACCTTCTTAAAACCAATTCTTATACCAATACGTGCTTAACACGTGCTAATTTATATGAACAATTTAAAAAAAATATGTCAAAAGCATTTTAATTTCTTCTAAATCTCGAATACAACATATAAAAAATTCATAACTGGTGCAGTAACAGTTTAAGACCTTAATTTAATAGGAGTTAACCAGTTATTTCACTAAGATGACGAACTATTTTTCGATGCTTGCTGTTACGATTATAGTTAATAATAAGTAACAAGTAACAAGTACTTAAATGCATATTTTAGAAATGATCGTAAAGCGACCCGTAGTTTCTATATATAAAACAATTACATGTAAATTTCCTAATAATGTCTGCAAAGTACAAAAGCAATGGTAAACGTAGTGTTAAAGAGTCAATAAAAACGTTTTAAAATAGGCAACATTTTTCAATTTTCATGCCCTTACCAATATCCTTGTTTGAAGTTGACATGGGTTGTTGACAGGAGAATAATTTTGGCAGCATACAAAACTGTACAGTACGGAATTCCATAAACGACAGCCTACTGTTTACTGTCAACTGCCTACTGTCAACTGCTTACTGTCAACTGCCTACTGTCAACTGCTTACTTTAAACTGCTTAATGCTTACAGCGACTGTTTAATGCATACTGTTAATTGATAAATGCATACTGCTACACCTGTCTAATATCCGGTTAATTGCCTGAAAGTAAATGTTGACTTTTTATGTCCTTCTTCCAATGTGTTTATATGTTACAATGAGGCCGTTTGAAACAGTATTGGTCAAGGAATTACTCAGTATCATTTATAAAGACTTTGACTGAAACCTTGGAACTTGTTACATTTATACATGTACATGTATAATTCTCGTTTTACTAAGCAGAAAAATAAGTATATATCTTTGCAGGCATCTGGACTTTTCCAAATCATAGACCTGTGAACTTTATAGAAATGTTAAACTAACCAAATATTACAATTTTTTTTACAATTAAATCTTGTTCGGTAATTTTGAGCTACCAAATATAACTGATTGCTTAATTATTTATACATGTATATCCCTGTTCAAGCTTAGATACAACTACCATATAAAATGTATATTATAATATGTGTTCATTAAATGATATTGACCCTACCCTATAACTATAGAGCTTAATGGTAAACGGAGGCCTTGTAATGTCATGAACGTCTTTGTTTTTACATTTAAATCACAATGGTCAGTTTTAAGTTCGCATTTTGAAAATAATGCTATAATGTTTCATAACCTCTGATCCCCTTTCAAAATTCCATTTTATTTAGGTCCGCCCATTGTTTTCTCGTTTAGGGCACACGTTTTTTATTACTTGGGGACCATACGCCGCTTTTCATGGAATGGCACGGAAGTGTCACATTGAAGGTTCCATGATAACCGCCGTATGAACACATCTGCGGATGTTTATAAATTCAAAATTTTACTATTTCATGTTTAAATGTTGAATTCTGCTTAAGCCGGTGCTAGGGGGCGTGGACGGTAACTTGCACTTTCCAATACCGTCCATGAACAGGCTCAATCAAACCGAGCCTGCAACATTTTCAATATTGCCGTGTTGTGCTTTCTTTAGGGATTCTGTATTTATCTATTTTATGATCACATCCGTGTTATTTGTGCCGTGTGGCGGCTGTAAAAAGTCTCCCCGTACATTTAATCAATGATGTTATATTTTCGATCCTTGAAGATCGTTCAGCACGACATTATTGTTGTGCTTGTGGTATTTTTAGTTTCAACTTTTCGGCATTTTCTAGTTGGGTGGTTCCAATATTCCTACATGAATAATGTTGAATCACCCTTAGGATATGTTGCCTGCTTTTTAAATTTGTCTTTTGACGTCTTATCTGTGATACGCAGGCTTCATAACCTCTGATCCCCTTTCAAAATTCCATTTTATTTAGGTCCGCCCATTGTTTTCTCGTTTAGGGCACACGTTTTTTATTACTTGGGGACCATACGCCGCTTTTCATGGAATGGCACGGAAGTGTCACATTGAAGGTTCCATGATAACCGCCGTATGAACACATCTGCGGATGTTTATAAATTGAAAATTTTACTATTTCATGTTTAAATGTTGAATTCTGCTTAAGCCGGTGCTAGGGGGCGTGGACGGTAACTTGCACTTTCCAATACCGTCCATGAACAGGCTCAATCAAACCGAGCCTGCAACATTTTCAATATTGCCGTGTTGTGCTTTCTTTAGGGATTCTGTATTTATCTATTGTTAAAAAATAATGTAGGTAATGGTTCTCAAAACATAGATATATAGATTTTCAGAAAAAATATATATACCAGTCACTTCTCGGATTACCAGTAGTTTATTCTGATAAACGTTAAACGTACTGGGAGAGTATACACACTTCATGGACCAAATCATACATGGAACCGTTTAGTTCTATCTAAAAAAGTTACTACTTGTTCTGGTGATTGTAGACCGTACATTTATACCTTAATTCTACAAAGCCTTAGATTTGACTTAAGAAAATGTTACTTTAGTAGATGTTAAAAAAGCATGACGAGTAACATGTCAATTATTGTGTTATAATTGGAAGGTCGATGCATAATAAAGGCATTATTGTTAGTATTTGTTTATCGATATGATGAACTGCGGTATCCTAAATTTGAGTCACTATAATGCCTTCCGCATGTAATTTCTTAGTTTTTTGCAGTATTGCCTGTGTTACATTCTAATTTTTATAATTTATGATAAAGGCATTAAAACCACATGATAGAAAACAGATTAATCAATATATTGCTGGACGGCCGTCTTTTTATTTCATTGTCTTAATAAAAGAGTGTTTAGGTTAACTTGTAAAGCTGTTTTGAAGAAATATATTCAGTAAACTTGCCAGATATTGGAGCTTCAGATGTATTTCTTATGGAGCTAATGATATAACGTAATCTTCATCTTCCTAATACATACTTTTCGCGATCCCATCCATTTAAAATTGATGGACTAAGGCACTGTTTAACCCTTTACCCGATATACACGCCTTTTAACGCCTTTTTCACCCCCTTTTTTGTTGTCTCAAATGGTGAAAAAATGCCTTTTTTAGGCCTCCCAACACTTGTTTATGTTTGAGATATGCTGTTTAAAAAAGTGACCACATTTTCGGCGCGACCCCCAACCAAAAGATACATCAGGGGGTTGCCAGAAGGAGGCACAATAAAATTTTTGACTTTTGAGAGGCTAAAAATGACCCCAGATCGATCATAAGGTAACGTGTAACCAACGCTGAAAAGCATTTGACTCTATCTCAATCCATTTAGAAGTTGCAGCATTTTGAAATCAATTTTGATGGAAAAAATCAACGCATAATTGTGATTTTTGGCAATTTTGAGATGTCCCCTCGTTGCCATGGTAACAGGAAATTTAAGCCTGGGCATGTTGTTACAAAGGCAATGGTCCAGTCAACATTTGTGCCAAGTTTGATTAGTATTGAAGCAGTTTTTATAGTTTTATAGCAATTTGAACTTGTAAAGACTTTTCAATGAAAACAGCCATTTTTCACAAAATGCTCATGAAGTAATGGGTTAAATGTGGACAATGTTGAATATTGTTTTTTCAAATTTGTCATGTTACAACATTCAACAAACAAAATTTGCTCTATGGTTAACATATATATAACCATTTTCAATTCATTTTGTCATAATTTTGTTTTCCGGGGAGCTAAACATAAACAAAATTACAAGAAAATTATGATAATTTATTTTTAAAGAACTTTTTTATTTACAATTAAAACGAAAACAAAAAACACTTACTGATTATAACACCACATAAAAAGTATGTTTAGTCCCAATAATGAGACCAGTAAGCTAATATTTTCTTGTATACACCGTTATTTAAAAAAAAAATTATGACACGCCTGTAAAAAAATCAAAATCTATATAAAATATTTGTAAAGTTTCGGGGAAAGCATTTAATATAAAAGCAGAATTATAATTAAAAGTTCTGTTATGAATTATATACATGTAGTTGTTATGAAATTATATTAATGTAAATATACTCTGCAATGTAAAGTGATATACACGTTGTAAGAAAGGTAACTTAAAAATGCTTTATATCATATCATAGAAGCTCTACACTATCACGATGTCTTAGAACTGTTTACCATTGTCTTGTCAATTGTCAATTGAACTTGTCAAACCTCTAGAACCCTGATAGAAATAGTAATGACTTTCATTGGATGATTCTGGCAAATACGAAGGCAGATTTGCTCATTGGTTTTACTTGCGGTAATTGCAAAAAGAAATAGAAAAAATAACCAACCTAAAAGTTCACTTTTATGTGTGTTTGTTAACAAGATAATTATAAAAATTATATAAAAAATGGATTTTAAACAAACACATCAAAAAAAAATATTGTAACATTAACATGATCATTTTGTCTAAGTAAATTTAAATAGTTAAGAATCTATTATTTCTCATAGTTTTTCAATAGCACAATTGAATTTAAACAAGAGAATAACGATGGCTTTTCATAAAAGTAAAATAAGCTGGTCCAAACTGCAATTTATCACTTCATGTTTGCACTCTTTATGTAATTGAAATATTGAACGTTTTTGAAACAATTTGAATACAGCCAAGTATTTTTTGTTTATGTTTTCAGAAGGAAGCCGAGTTAAACTCGCCTTAAAGATCCAATACATTTATGTAGTCTTTTCCTCTTCCATAGTAATTTCAATATTTTCATGCAGGTGTATTGCTTCTGTTACTTTTCTGTGAAGTCAATGAAAGTATAGGCTGTTCCTCCATTGAAATGTTTCTGTCAGATTTATCATCCTCTGTACTAGAATAAAATTGATTCTACAATTGTATTACTAACCTTCAAAGCACATATCTTTGCAACATAAACTATCAAGAGTGCAATCAATTTAACAAAAATGCATTACATAACATCTAATAAGGAATTACACATTTATAAGCTATAACTAACAGCCAATGAAAACTGAACCTAAATGATCTCGTAAATGAACTCACACATTTTTGATTATGAGAGAATGTTTAGCCTAAATTTCACCAGTGATTTCACTAGTATATTACAGATATTCTTCTAGAAATGTATAAAATTGTCAATTGAAAGTTTAATAAACTATGAAATTCTAAAAAAAATAAGGGAGTGTTGACATAACGGTCCAGATCTCCGCCTCTCGACCGAGGTATAGTGGTGGGCTCAAGCCCATCCATGTTGATTGTTGAACACAGATTCTTTGTGAATAAGTTATGATTAAGTTGATTTACCCTAAAATGAGTCCTATATTTGACAATTTATCAATCACCTGTGCAAGAGGCACGTGGAACCATTTCATAACATAATCAATGCAGTGCAGTATGCAATGGTGGGACATACACAAGTCATTGCAATGAATTCGAACTTACAGATTATTAGGCTTAATTATAAAATAATCCTTTTTAATTTACTTACCATTGTTTTCCCAACAGATTTTTTCAACAAAATGGCGGGTGTACATGTGTGTACATTCGGAATACTTCTATTTGATCCATACATAGACTTAGACTGTCAATAAGCAGTTAGCAGTAGGCAGTGAGCAGCAGGCTGTCCAGTTAGCAGTAGGCAGTGAGAAGTAGGCTGTCGTTTATGGAATTCCGTAGTACAGACATTAGATATATTGCACGAATATTTATATTTCTAATTCAACATCAAGAATGAATCAGCTCATTTTAATAAATATAATTTAATGTTAACTATTGTTACAAAACACGAGGTCATTTTGAGTGAAGTTAATTATCTAAATAACCTAAAATAAATACTTTTCATTCCGTATTCTCAATTATGTTGTTACATTTCTTTTTCTTTTATGTGTTTCTATAATTATTTTTCTACAATACCACGCAATAACAGTGAAATAACAATAACATGAAAATTACAATATATCCATTTAAGGGATGGTTTTTTCAATAATGTGTACTCTGTTACCTTAGTAGTAACGTTACTGAAAGTATTTTATAATTATGAATATATAATGTTAAATTCATTTATTTGAAAAACTTCAATAATTTTGATGTGATAATGGTATTTGGGTGCAACTGTTAAAGTTAACGCCCTTCTACAAATAATTATACTTAAATTATCATTATTAATAAATTTTACTATACTTTATATGTGTTAGACCTGCACCGATATGATAAAATCACTAAGCACAGTACTGAATGACAATTGCCCCTTTATTTTAATTTATAATTCATATGCTAGGTGTATAACTAAAAATATAATATATAGTTAAAATAGAACATTAAATGAGATTAGATGCCCACGCAAGTCAGTCAAACATTAATATTTTGATTAGTATAATTAAAGGGTAGATCCACAACAAGATCAATGTTACCTCCTACCTTATAAAAATATTGCCATTATCAAGTTTTGATTTATTGTTTTTGTTTCTTCTTGACGTAGCTTTGTCATTCATATACAATTCAAATGAATCAAACTAACTCTGATTTCCTTAGGTAAAATATCTAATAAAATAACCTACTCTTTACAAATACACGTAATTTATTACTATAATTATTCGTCCTACTCTTGGATAATATAAAATATTGTTGCCTAAAACATTATATCATGACGACGAGTATAATATGTCAATAACAATCATTACATAGCCTTCAACGAAATACTATAATTATCAAAAAACCATTCATTTTAAATGTCTTTACGTACAATTCTAACATTTATAATAAACCGAACTTAATAGATTTTATATTTACTACATCGTATTTTAATCATTTGCAATTCTGACTATTGTTTTATTTGTCGTTACGTTTGGTAGCAGGAGCGATTACACTACAAATAATATAATAACCCTTTACTTTTATAGATAATATATGGTCTTACAAAAGCAATTAACTCTCACAAATTTGCTATGAGATTTTGTAATGACATGATTAATATCAAAAAACAATTCAAATACTACAAAATATAAACATGTACATATCAGGGTCTTTAACCTCAAAATGCGTAGGTTCAAACTGTATATCCATGGGCACTTTAATAAAAACGAATGATACTAGTAATCTAGTATAATTATCTGAGCATCATTGTTGATTATATCTCACAGGTTAGAGTGTGTCAGGTTGCCATTATGCACGACGTTCAATTATAGCACGGAAATCACGGTTTCTGATATCTGTCTTTAAGACACAAACTGTCTGTTTTGTAACTAGTTTCTTTTTATAGAGACAAATGAATATTTGCAATGCCTATTTTAGGAACTTTGTTACGTTCCAATATCTAAATATGAATGAAAGGAATATCTTGTTTCATTATTATTATGATTTTCTGAAACTGTTTTTATTTCAATAGGCCTTAATTGGAATCATGTGATTGATACTTCAGAAAATTTAGCCTCTCACTTAGTATACTTTATAATTTTGTAATCGATTATTTCATCTTTATTGCTCATTAAACCAAATAAATTCATTTATCTCTGAACAGTTTTTCAAAGTTTAAATTTCTATCTTTTTTTTCATTATGTAAAACTGCTGCGTTGACTAGTTACAAGCATAACGAAGTGAAGCTCGTCTTGCCTCTTCATGTCGTGTTGCATACCTCGCAGAACATTCTATCAGATTTTGACTTATTTAAAAACTGGTAGATAAACGGTAATTACGCCGGTAATTAAGTCAACAATAACAGGCGGATAATATATTAAATTTAATGAGCTGTCACCGGACACTATGCTTCAATTTAGTTAAATTAATTGGCCGTCTTCACTTTAAGACGGGGAATTGGGTACCTTTGTACCTATATGTGCAAAAACATAATTTGGTTATTTAATTGTTTAGCTGTCCATAAAATGCATATATTATCTCTATGAATTATTATAGTTATTAAGGTCTTAGGCGTGTAATATTTTAGTATTTAAGGTGGGCGAAATATTGAGGATTTCTTTGGAAGTGTAGTTTATTGATGGTTAAAACAGACTCCACTCACTTAAGGTTAAATTATTGCTAAATACGCAATTGACTCATTGAATTCTTATTGTTTTACGTATTTGTATAAGAATTGTAAATTGTTAAAGACATTGTTTAAGCAATTGTTGTTATCGTTCGAGAATAATATTTTATATTAAAATAAATACATATATATGACGTTTTAAATAAACCTTGATATTGTGTTGACTTGTTCATATTGAAGTTAGTTCAGATATGAGCGGTTACAACTACATGGAGGGGGGACCGGGAAAAAATTTTTTGGGTTTTTTGGCCTTTTCTCTAGTGACTTACAGGCGAAAAAGTATATATTAGTAATTTCAGGCAGTGATATTTCATTTAGTTTCTTTTATTAACTTATTTGGGCTATAAAACAATTTGGTATATTTTATTCTTTGTTTTAAGTAACATTGTTTATATCAATATTGGTGACAGAGTTTTATATACATTTATAATATTGCTTTGATTTCTACTTTCAGGTTATGGTTATGGGTATCTTACGGGTTTTATATATTTCTTTTATTGTTTTTATTTCATTTTTTTCTTATTGTTTTTTTAACAAAAATATTTAAAAAAAAAATTAAATATGATTGGTTTTAAATAATATTACTTTCAATGATTAAAACATTTGTATATCGGTAATTATATCTCTTGCTATATATAAATTGTAAAATGTCAATTGCGTACCTTTAGTTTTTTTTTATTTTTGCATTCGCTTTTCTTTTTCACTCTTGAAACTACTCTTAGTCATTCATACTTAAAAATGACAAAAAATTTCTATCTTTAAATAAATTTTATTTTAAAATACCTGTAAGTATTTTTAATTGGTCGGGAAGATAATGTAGGATAACGGTAATTAGCCGGTAATTAGTCAACAATACAGGCGAATATATATTAAATTTAATGAGCTGTCACCGGGACACTACTGCTTTAATTTGTTAATTAATTGGGCCTGTTTCTTCACCTTTAAGCGGGGGAATTGTACTTTTGTGACCTAATGATCGGTGCAAACAGATAAATGGTTAAATTTAATTGTTAGCTTTGCATAAATGCATATAATATTCCTATGAATTATTAAAGTTATTAAATCTAGGGCGTGTAATATTTTTAGTATTTAAGGTGAGGGCGAAATATTAGATTCTTGGAGGTGTAGTTTTTGATGTTAAAGAAAACAGACTCAATCACTTTAGGTTAAATTATGCTAAATACCAATTGACATTGTTCTCATTGTTTTACGTATTTGTATAAGAATTGTAACTTGTTAAAGACATTCTGTTTAAGGCAATTGTGTTATCTTCGAAAATAATATTTCTATATAAATAAATACATATTTATGACGTTTATTAAACTTGATCATTGTGTTGACAATTGTTCATATTGAGTTTACTTCAGAATCTGAGCCGTTACACTACAAAACATGTATCTCCCAAATCATCTATTTGTAATTTGTGAGAACTTATCCTTATCTGTCAAACAAACTCTGTTTTAAATGTATATTATATCTATAAAGGTAGTAATAAGAAACTCTTTAAATGTTTTATTTGTAGCCGAAAAGACCTCTGTAATTTTAAATAAAAGTATAAACAAGCATTTCCCTGCAATTAATGCTGTTTGAACGAAAGAATTATAATCAAAACACACTAAACAAAATATGATATCATCTTACAACGATGGACAACATTCACCTTATATTCTTCTTTACCAAATTATTGTGACGTATATTATCAATATAAATGGAAACTTCCTTTGGGCTTAGAAAGCAGCTTAATTTATTTGACAATATTCAGGTATTTATAAACAGTAGCGAAAACAGCAAAAAGCTTATCTAATTTTGATGGTGTAACTCAGGTATAATTAAAAAACAAATAAAATGGTTGATATCTTACGTAAATGTAATTTCAATAAATCGATTTTCAATTAAATTATTGATGAATATTTCCCTTTTTTTTATCTTTGGAAGGGTTTTTCCAATTTGTGTGCTTCACTTGATCTATGTAAGAATTTCAAAGATAATATCTTTAGTGTTTTTCTTTTTTTTTCTTCAGCGGAATTTATTGACTACAATTAGAATGTACCGACTGGCATGCTCTTTCTTTAATGAAGCTGTAGCTTAAAAATTATTCTGTGTACTGCTAAATGTCACTTTATAACTTATTAAGGTGTTTTGTTTTGTGACATTGTATATGTTTAATTCTGTTGTAAGAACTATCTTTTAAATTACTTAAATTTGCAAATGGTTGCAATATATCTGTATATTCCTATGGGAGGTATGATATTCGATAGTGATGGTAAGTACTGTAACATCAATTTTGACCCAATGCTTTTTGAGGCATTTAAAGTAATGGAATCTAAACTCGGAATCTAAACATATTTTTAGAAATTATAAACGAAAGACGGGTTTCATCTATTATTTCCAATGGAGTACATACATTACTATCAAGAATAAACTTTCGCGACATTGCATTGAATTCTACATGAAGTAGTGCCTTTAATTAAACGCCATATAAAATAAGTCAATGAAACTTCATCGTCTGCCACCAATAATGAATGTGCAATATAAAAGCATTGTTTACTTTTTAATTTTAATCAATTAAAGCCCTTGTGGTTTTTCAATTTTTCTATACAAAAAATGGCATATTCATATAAATTAAACTGTTGCTCTTGTCTAAAACTTTGTGAATCTTTTTTAGATATCTGCCAGCGCCTCTATGAAAGATTTGACATTGTTCTACTTTCCTACTAGAATTTAAGTAATTGTACCAACAATTTATGATAACATATCATCTATGTTTCAGAGAAATATATTTCATGTGAAGTTTATGTCAATTTAAAAGTCAAAATATCGAGTTTTTTTTCCTTTTTAAACTGTTTTATCCATATGGTAGAACAAATTTTTGGTTTTCTGCTGATTACCAAAACAGTAATATGATTCTTAAACACATAAAATTATTTTGAAGAAGGAAAATTGCAGCACCTGATACAAGAACATTTTGTTTTCTCAAGATTTAATGTCACTAGAATGAAATTTGCAGTGAATTATGTCCTGCGAAATCAATCAACATACGCTTCATATATTACATTGGGTGATATGGATCACAATTTTTACGTCTCGTCTTAATTACTTAAATGAATTTGCGAATTTCACATAATTTCAACAATGTTCTCGAAAACCTTAAAACCTATCGACAATGCACTTGTTATTGATACCTGAAGAAAGTAACTATACAAAGTCATCGTAATTCCTCGCCGGTGCTTTTTGTTGTCTATTTATAAAACATTTTCTTATATCAAATTCAAGGACAACTTTCTACGTGGTATACATACATATTGAAATCCATAATGACTAAAAGTGTTGTTTGGAAATATATTTCTTTGAATTAAGATTAATATGAATAAAGTTAACGAAGTTATTATACGCCAATTTTGTTTACGTTATTTTAGAGGCAATCGTTTTCGCAATAAATTCTATAACTAGCTACGTATTTCATTTTTCTAATTCAAGCACCAAAAGGAGGTTTATGTAAACATTTTTTGCTGAAGGCGAAATTTGTGACTGGGACGTCCATCTGGATATTTTCGTAAATACAGATATTAAGTGTCCCCCATTATATTATTTACATGAATGTTACATGAAAAGCTTTGCGGAAAGGGGAAGTCCATCTTGTGAAATTTTCATAAAATAAAAAAAGTCATACATTGCTGTTTTAACTTGCTGTAAGGAGAGACGTAAAAAAGTGATGCATTTAATTGTGTTTTTTTCTTCAAATCATTCTATGCGATGCCTTCATATTTGGCTTGCAAAATTAATTTTAGAAATAAAAAAAAAATAAATGACGATTTATGCAATTTCAAAACAAGTGAAACTGGTATCACAGCATGTTCCACGTTTTTAGCAAATATCAATATAAAATTAGTATGATAACAAGTAAGGTTACTATATACATGTAAAATTATTTCATATTAAAGCTAAGACAACAATATCTAAAATGTTTAATTACATTGCATATTGTAATGGATTCCTTTTCAGCCGAACCAACCCTGACAATTACAAACGGGAAAAACGTTTGGTGCAACCAAAGACTACCTATAAACGGCAACAATTTTAGAATTAATAAATCATACTGATAGTGATGTTTCTTTTTTAAATAAACGACTCAAACAAACAAACACCTATCCATGTATAGATGTAAATGGATAAATTTCAAACAAACAGTTTTCTTACGTGCATATACTAGATTTCTTTCTTATTACATATTTATAGTTTAATTTTTTTTATTCATGTACACGATATGTTGTTCCATTAAGTTAAGCAATAACATTTATCTTATAGTATAACCATCTTACTACTACAACAAGCAAACTGTGAAACATGAGAAAAAAACCCACACAACTTATCACAACAGTGTAATTATTCCCTAAAATAAAGCTATTTGGTAATGTTATAAGAAATTGACGTCAATTTAGTCACCAACACAACATTAAGACAATTAATACATAAACAAATTTTTTTTTTGTTTAACTAACGATCTTATCCTCTCGTAAATCAACTAAGATAACAAAATTCGAATAATTAAACAGAACACAATACATAATACCTTTTAAAATCTTTCAAACAGAATACAAATAATTTAACTATTTTCTAAACATTTTAATGTTTTAAGTGTGTAGCTTCGGTGTTTGATAAAGACAGATGCATATAATCTATATTATACCGGTGTTTTCTTACCTTTTAATGCCTACACGATGAAAATATGCATGGTGTTTACTGTAACATTAATTAAAAATATTACTGATAACTCCGATTTTATAAATTTCACTGAAAGAAAATTAAAAAACTTAAAGTATAAGTTTTAATATTATTATTTAATCAATCAAATAATAAATGAAGTTATCGACTGGTGAATGGAAATGTTTTTACAAACTGAAAAGGCATTTTGGGGAATTCTTTTAATTCTGAACAAATACAGTATTGCAGAGTAATATTGGACATGCATTCAATATATTTTTATGTTTCTAGATAAAACTAACCCGATTCTCATTTCTCCCCAGATATTCGACATGAAGACATTTTAAAATGCTATTCTAGATAAAATTAGAAATTGACCAAATTCGCGATCATCTTTTTCCGTTACGATATCGGATATCAAGAAGCAATGCATGATATTACTCATTTCTGTTCAATTAATGTAACGTATAGTTTAAGAGAAATGTCGAAGGCACAAAGCTGGTCTAATAAGCGTGGATTTAAAATACAAAAATAAAGGACTTGTTACCTAAAACATTGTAATATACATTGTAATTCAAGTGAAAATACAATAGCGTTGGCACACTGAAGTGATATCGTAAAAAGCACACTACCTAAATACAACAAATTTGGAAATTATATTTAATTTTTTATTTTACAAGTTTTTGTAGTCAAGTACTCCGTACTTTACTGTTTTTCGTGTACTCTTAAATCAAGTTACCTTCTTAAAACCAATTCTTATAAATCGTGCTTAAACACGTGCTAATTTATATGAACAATTAAAAAAAATATGTCAAAAGCATTTTAATTTCTTCTAAATCTCGAATAAAACATAAAAAATTCATAACTGTGCAGTAACAGTTTAAGACCTTAATTTAATAGGAGTTAACCAGTTATTTCACTAAGATGACGAACTATTTTTCGGATGCTTGCTGTTACGATTATAGTTAATAATAAGTAATCTAAGTAACAAGTACTTAAATGCATATTTTTAAGAAATGATCGTAAAGCGACCCGTAGTTTCTATATATAAAACAATTACATGTAAATTTCCTAATAATGTCTGCAAAGTACAAAAGCAATGGTAAACGTAGTGTTAAAGAGTCAATAAAAACGTTTTAAAATAGGCAACATTTTTCAATTTTCATGCCCTTACCAATATCCTTGTTTGAAGTTGACATGGGTTGTTGACAGGAGAATAATTTTGGCAGCATACAAAACTGTACAGACATTAGTTATATTGCACGAATATTTATATTTCTAATTCAACATCAAGAATGAATCAGCTTATTTTAATAAATATAATTTAATGTTAACCATTGTTACAAAACACGAGGTCATTTTGAGTGAAGTTAATTATCTAAATAACCTAAAATAAATACTTTTCATTCCGTATTCTCAATTATGTTGTTACATTTCTTTTTCTTTTATGTGTTTCTATAATTATTTTTCTACAATACCACGCAATAACAGTGAAATAACAATAACATGAAAATTACAATATATCCATTAAAGAGATGGTTTTTTCAACAATGTGTACTCTGTTACCTTAGTAGTAACGTTACTGAAAGTATTTTATAATTATGAATATATAATGTTAAATTCATTTATTTGAAAAACTTCAATAATTTTGATGTGATAATGGTATTTGGGTGCAACTGTTGAAGTTAACGCCCTTCTACAAATAATTATACTTAAATTATCAATATTAATAATTTTTACTATACTTTATATGTGTTAGACCTGCACCGATATGATAAAATCACTAAGCACAGTACTGAATGACAATTGCTCCTTTATTTTAATTTATAATTCAAATGCGAGGTGTATAACTAAAAATATAATATATAGTTAAAATAGAACATTAAATGAGATTAGATGCCTACGCAAGTCAGTCAAACATTAATATTTTAATTAGTATAATTAAAGGGCAGATCCACAAAAAATCAATGTTACCTCCTACCTTATAACAATATTGCCATTATCAAGTTTTGATTTATTGTTCTTGTTTCTTCTTGACGTAGCTTTGTCATTCATATACAATTCAAATAAAGCAAAACTAGCTCTGATTGCCTTAGGTAAAATATCTAATACAAAAAACCCTACTCTTTACAAATACACGTTAATTTATTACTATCAATTATTCGCCTACTCTTGGATAATATTAAATATTGTTGTCTTTAAACATTATATCATTACGACTAGTATAATATGGCAATAACAATCATTACATAGCCTTTAACGAAATACTATAATATATCAAGAAACCATTTATTTTAAATGTCTTTTACGTAAAATTCTAACATCTTATAATATAACCGAACTTAATAGATTTTATATTTACTACATCATTATTTTAATCCATTTGCAATTCTGACTATTGCTTTTCTTTGTCCGTAATGTTTGGTAGCAGGTGCGATTAAACTACAAATACTATAATAATCCTTTACTTATATAGAGAAATATTAATATGATCTTACAAAAGCAATTAACTCTCACAAAATTTGCTATGAGATTTTGTAATGACATGCATTAAATATAAAAGAAAAACAAAAACAATTCAAAAATACTACAAAACAATAAACACGTTCATGATCTTAGGTCTTTAACGCTCCGAGAACGCGTAGGTTCAAACTGTATATCCATGGGCACTTAATAAAAAACGAATGATAATCTAGTATAATTATCTGAGCATCAGTGATGATTATATCTCACAGATTCCATTTGTCGGGTTGCCAATTATGTACGACGTTCAATTATAGCACGGAAATCACGGTTTTTGATATCTGTCTTTAAGGACATCAAACTGTCTGTTTGGTAACATAGTTTCTTTTTATAGAGACAAATGAATATTTGCAATTCCTATTTTAGGAACTTTGTTAGGTTCCAATATCTAAATATGTAATGAAAGGAATATCTTGTTTCATTATTATATTTCTGATAACTGCTTTTATTTCATAGGCCTTAATTGGAATCATGTGATTGATACTTCAGAAACTTAGCCTCTCACTTAGTATACTTTATAATTTGTAATTGATTATTTCATCTTTATTGCTCATTAACCAAATAAATTCATTAATCTCAGACAGTTTTTCAAAGTTTAAATTTCTATCTTTTATTTCATTATGTAAAATGCTGCGTTGACTAGTTACAAGCAGTAACGAAGTGAAACTCGTCTTCCTCTTCATTCGTGTTGCATACCTCGCAGAACCTTCTATCAGACTTGACTTGATATGGTATCTCCAAATCTCTATTTGTAATTTGTGAGAACTTATCCTTATCTTGTAAAACAAAGTCTAACTGTTTTAAATGGTATATTTATATCTATAAAGGTAGTATACGTCTTTAAATTGTTTTTAATTTTTTTTGTACGAAAGACTTCTGTAAATTTTAAAATAAAAATATAAACAAGCCAGTTTCCCTGCAATTAATCTGTTTGAACGGAAAGATATTATAATCAAACACACTAAACTAAATATGATATCAATCTTATTAAGATTTGGACATATTCACTTTCATATTCTTCTTAGCAAATATGTTGTGACGCATATATCCCAATATAAATGATGAATCTTCCTTTGGGCTTAGAAAGAGCTTAACTTATTTGACAATATTCAGTGCGAAAACACAAGATATGCTTATCTAATTTGATGGTGTAAACTCAGGTAAATTAAGAAACAAATACACATGTAACATGGTTGATACTTACGTAAATGTAATTTCAATAAATCGATTTTCAATTAAATTATTGATGAATCTTTCCCTTTTTTCTCTTTGGCAGGGTTTTTCCATTTTGAGCGCTTCACTTGATCTATGTAAGAATTTCAAAGATATAGAGGATATTGAATGAGTATATTTGTATATTCCTATGGGAGGTATGATATTCAGTACTGTAACATCAATTTTGACTCAAATCCTTTTGAGCATTTAAAGTAATGGATCTAAACTTTGTAAACAAAAGCGGGGTTCATCTATTATTCCCATGAGTACATACATTACTTATCAGAAATAAACTTTTGCGACATTGCCATGAATTCTACATGGAAGATTTAGCCTTTAATTAACGCCATATAAAATACAGTCAATGAACTTCCATCGTTTGCACCATATGATTTGCCAATATAAAAACATTGTCTAGCTTTTTTATTTTATCAATTTAGCCGTGTTTTCATTTTTCTATTACAAAAATGGATATCAAATAATTACTGTTCTCAGTCTACACTCTGTGAATCTTTTTAGAATCTATCAGTGCCTCTATTGAAGATTTGACAGCTGTTTACTTTCCTACTAGAATTTAGAATTGTACTCAACAATTTATGATAACATGTCATCATGTTTCATAGAAAATACATATTATATTAATTTTATGTCAATCTAAAAGTGCAAAATATCGAGTTTTTTTCCCTTTTTAAACAGTTTATGCCATAGGTAGAACAGATTTGTTTTCTGCTGATTACAAAAACAGTAATATGATTCTTTAAACACAATAAAAATTATTTTCAAGAAGGAAATTTGCAACACCTGATATTTAAAGAACATTTTGTTTCCAGATGTTTATGTCATAGAAAGAAATTGCAGTGAATTCTGTCAGCGAAATCAACATCGCTACGACATTGGTGCTGGTTTTTTTCCTTTACATCGTATGTTATCGGATTTTAAATGGATACTCAAGCAAATGAATGACAATATTAAACTTAACATATTACCGGTAACTCAAATCATGCTTAAATTAAGTTTTCAAAAGTCCAAGCATGTTTTATTCTGTGAGTTTGAAACGTAAATAAATCAACATATGTTTAACAGAATGAAGACGCAGACAGAATTTAGTAGTTTTAAAACAAGTCATTTGACAATAACAAACCCTGGATGTTAAAAAACAGATATTGTGGATATTGTAAGAAGTCTTAATCGCTTATTTGACAGGTACTTTGACGTTTCCATAGTTCACTGTTATAACTTTCGTAAAATCTAAATGCTCTAACCTGACCCACGTGGATATGACCTGACCCAATAGAATCAGTATTGTTCTCAACAATGTAAAATAATATCTTTGTTCAACAGAAAACGATTTTTGTATTTTCTGATCGCAGATCAGTAAATACAATGCTGACATTCAATCTCTGGCACAGAGATTTCACGACAAACATAACAACAAGTAGTTCTCAAAACAGCTTAAAACTAGCGATGTAAAAGAAAGAAATATTTTTATTTTGTTACAAGTATCCAACAAATTACAACGCATTCAAAATTTAAAGTAGCGTTGGCTTATAGAATTGTCGATAAATGCACAATCACAAATTACGCGGATGAATATCATTTATATCAATGAAAATGCTATTTTTAGCTATGTTAATTACCGAATACTTCAGAGCGTAATACACAAATAAATCTGACTGTCGAGTAGTGGAATATATACAAGTCGGACTGTTTTGGCGAGAAGCATTTACATCAGTGTTAAACAACAGGTTTATCGTGAACGAAATACCTCGAAATTAATAAGGATTACAAACCCGAAATGGAAATTCTAAATTTAGAATAATCTGATTTTATTCAAGCTTTCTTCATATAATTTCCCATGGTGCAGGGGTAACGCGCTCGTATAGGGTGTGAGAGGTCTGGAGTTCAAATCCCAGTTGAGGCAACAATTTTTAAGTGTCTTTTTTAAGGAAGTAACCACGATATGCAAGGAAAAAGTGTGGCTGTCATAAAAAATGAACAGAAATGATTTTTTGATGCAACTCTAATCATGCAAAATTCCGTATGTATCAAATTTAAACTGTTATAGTAAAAAATCTAAATGCAGTCGCTGCATCTATGTGCCCTGTAAGATGATTCATAGTATATAAAAATGAACTTATACAGGAAAATACATACGAATACGTATGATTTAGATTGCAAAGGTCAGGAAAAACCACAGAGCTTGCAGCCCTTTGATTTTATATAACATCTGAACAAAACTTTGTTGCTTCAAGTAAAATTTGGCATTGATATTGATGTTTTAGAAATGGAAACGAGACGAAACTGGTAAGATTGGATCTAATAATTATTGCTTTTGAAGCATCAAGTGGTTCAAGAGCTGAAGGTTTATTGGTCATGTTTTTTAAGGTGTGAAATAAAAATTAATATTCATAATTATGCATATGTCTTATGTTATTCACTGTGAAAATTATATTTTGAAAAAAATCGAAAAGTTGTCTTTCTCCGAAATGATTTCATTTCAATATAAACAATAAAAAGTTGGTTTATATTTTTTAAAATCAAGTGTTATCAATGTTTTTATTTGTTTTTAAAATCTTTCAAATCTAGCACTGGAGATAAAACAATTCATAGACTAATACTTTAACTAGAGAGTTTTCTAGATTTATTTATTTATTTATTTACGGATTTAACTATTACATGTACGAGTAGTAGAAAATATTTCTTAGCTTCTGTTACATTACCCTAAAATGATTAACTATTTCCCGGCTTATCAACTGAAGCATTATAACAATTTTTTAAATACTTACTATTCGAATATTTCATTATTTCAATTATCATATCAACAACAAATATTTTATATCGAAGTGCTTATAGTTGTCATGGCATTTTATAAAAAAGACCATGATTGTAGCCGCTTTTCAGTTGTTATAATTACCATAAACTTCATTATTCCTTATAATATCACGCAAGAAACCGATGTCTTAATAAATATATAATGTACTTTTTGATGTGCACTTTTTAAATAACGGGAACACCCTTTAGGTAGGTTAGACATAAGTTAAGAAATCATAAAAGTGCGGTTAAATAATATAAACGGGAAAAACATTTTTCGCAGGTTTCATTATACTATTTGAGCAAATAAATCATTGACGACAAACCATATTTCTAGAGAAAGTACATTTTTATATTTGATAATATATTTCATGTTTGCAATCATAAATAAATAGTCATAAAAGTCCTATTGAAAAGAAGATAGAACTTTATCACAATATAATGAATACAAAAGGAAAGGAAGGCAATTGCTTTTTTAGAAAAAAAGACGTTTATATGCAATTAAACAGATTACATTAAGATCAATTTACACTTGAATGATTCAAACATCTTACATCCAATGCTATGACTAAATTCATCGGGGTTTCTTTCTATTTTCACTTTGCTAAATATTATTTAAAACAAGGTTAAAGTGACATTATGCCCACCCATGGGTAGATATAGAGTGAACAGGTGAAAGTCAAAATAAGTTAACATTTTCTCATAATTCCTTTCAATTTTATAATTTACTTCACATGAACGATAAATAACTCACTAGGCCATGTGAAATGTGTGTAATTATCCGTTGGAATCTATCTGTAATGTTCAATTTATAAAAAAAAGTGGGGCAGTCTTTTTATATACATTGTATTTAAGTAGATTTATTTTTTTATCCTAAATATTTTCAAATATCATGTGTTGGTCAATAATTATTAGGAGCCGTGGATTGTAGCAGGTATTTACCGCTACAGTCCATGCAAGGCTTTATCAATTCAGTTTAGCCGTTTTGATATTCTTCAAGGATTCCATTTTTCTGTCTTTTTAGGGTATTTTGTGCCGTGTTGAGGCTGTAAAAGGTCGCCACGTACATTATAATTAGGGATGTTTTATTTCCAATATTTGCATATCGTTCAGCACGAACTAATTATGTGTTTGTGGTACTTCTGGTGTCCTCTATTGGAACTTTTCTTTGACGATGGTTCTAGTATTCCTATTTGAATACTATTAAATCATCCTAATTATGTGTTGCTTGTGTTTTAATAATGTCTTTTGACGTTTTATCCCAGATATGCAAACTTCATAACATCTATTCACTTTTTTTAAAAATGTTATTTAGTTGAGCTCATTGTTTTTTTTTCGCCCTGTTGAATGTCAAATTGAATATTATAATTGAACACATCTGATTATGTTCGTGACTTAATGGTGAATAAAAAAGAGAATCAACAAGGCAAAATCAACGTTCACAGGACAAAACCCACCGAAGAACCAAGCAGGGCATCCAGAAGGCACACCTCAAAACGATGCTGGGGGCGTGGAGGTAGCTGGCGTTTACTGTTTCTGTTCATGTGCACTATTAATATTTCATCAGTGTTATAAAATATACTCAATTCGTTTTTATTTTAAAAGTCGTATCTTTATTCATAACCGGAAACGACTAGTGACAGTTATTGGTAAACGGATTTTTGTAGAACTTATTCCATTTTAAATAAAATGGCTTTAACTTAGTTGTATCTTTTTTAATTATTGGTTATTAAACAGACGACGTAATAATACAATATCACTGTTATATTTATCATTGCATTTACGTTGTAAGACATTTTTATGATAAGGCAATTTAACGTCTTCAATGTGTCAATGACTGGCTAATCTCATATTTCGTTTATTACTGTTGTGCAACTATAATCCTCCTGAAATTAATTTGCTGTTGTTTTTTAATACTTTCTGTCGAAAATATTTCTGTTTTAATGACATAACATCCTTCAGCTTCATACAGAGCTCGATTTATATGATTTTATTTATTGCCAGACAAACAGCAAAGAAAAAATGTGTTGACGGAGTAATTTAAAGCGAATGAAGGACATAGGTTTTCACCGTTGATATATATGGTGAAAAATAAAAATTATACTTCATTGCGAGCTTTTGATAAATTATATGAATGCTGTTAAAATGTTTTGATCTAGTGTACTTACTTGATAACATGTAGTGGCATACAAATATTCACGATTTGCCTGAAATCTACAACCTTTCATTTATGTATTAAGAGTTTAGTCTAATAAAATGCCTGTTCTGTATAAATCAGATTTGTTTTGGCGTTATTTGGTTAAGGGTTAGTTAGGCTTTGATGTCCAGTCCTACAATGCAGTTTACAAAGTACATGTATATACAATAATAAATACAACAGACATCAGTAACGGTGTACAATATGAGTTGCGTTCATTGAACGCCGCCCTTCCTTGGTGATCTTGTTTTTTCATATATTATACTACATCAAAAAACGAGATATACATCTTTTTGGCAATCAGACATGTTGTTTACATATATATTTTATTTAATATTTTAGTAAAATTTGTTGTTTTAGTATCATATGTTCTATCTGTTTTTCTATAGTGTGTTGCAATTGTTCAAACATATTTGTTCGTCTTTTTACAGTAACATTTATTGTTTATATATCGTATCTGATACTCTTTTTCAAGTAAAGTCTGTTATTTATATATCATATGTTTAATATAAGCTAAGCTGCTCTAATGATGAAATAATCAATCAACACAACAAGAAATTCATTTAATAGTTTATCGTATAATGATATGATATTTATAAGAGTTTATATCTTATATATTGATTTTGTTTTATATGTTTTAGTTTTGTTTAGTAGAACACCCACACAAATGATGGACCTTTACTCGATACATAAATTTCTCTGGTGAAATGTGTCAGCAAATATAACATGAAAGAGTGTACTTATACTTAGGTAATTCACATATAGATTACATACCACTAAGCCTATTGTTGCTTGAGAATGAAAACAAAATTATCTTTTAAATCATAACACTAAGCAAATACTTTCGATAATGTGTCTCTTGTAAGTGGTAGACAAATACTTTTAATAATGCTTCTCTTGTAAAGCATAACTAAAGCATATCGATCAACGTTACACTTTATTTCGAGTCGCGGTTACCACAGAGTTCACAAAATTGTTTAACTTAAAGCAATTTCGCGTAGTACAATATATTTGCCAATTGATGTAAATAACAAACCATTGGTAAGAAAAGATCAAACCTACAAAATCCAGTAGTTTCGGCGTAGTTTATTAGCCACAAACTTCGTTTTTCCCCTGTAAATGTTAGATAATTGATAATGAAAGCGTTTTCACTTTTACACGTTCAAAGCAGTGTCTGGAATTATACATACCATTGACAAATTAAAATAATTTAATTGTTTAAAAATTTTATACAAATCCGGCAGCGTCATTTAAACATTATTTAGTATTAAAGCAGATTTCCTATTTTATACTACCTTACGTGTGCATTTCTGACAATCGGGTTGAAATCCTTCCATTGAAATGAGATCCTATCACTCCTAAAGATGGCATTGATATCGACTGAAATTCATATTTTCAACTGGCGATTCACGTGTATTTATACGAATGTTTTTTTCTTCTGTTTCACGGTTTAAAAGACAGATGGTTACAACAATTATATTACACTGCGAAACACTGAAAACAATGTACGAACAATATAAGGGAATGACTACCTTTTAACTATTCATAGTGAAATTTCTAGTATGCTTGGCCTTTCTGACTTATGCTTATTATGAGGCGAACTAAATACTAGCAACAAATATAAAAGACACTTTCTTATTAAATGATCAGAACTAGCAACACAGCAATATTTTATATTATGCTTTTAATAAGTTCTTGACCTTCCCATGAATAAGCATGTATTCTCTTATACAGTTTCTGTTTTGTATGTTTTAGATTTGTTTGGTGTGGTTAAAGATCCACAAACTGATTGAACATACATTTATTTCTCTAGTGAAATATTTCAGCAAATATAACAAAGAGACGACGTGTATTTAAAATACTCCAGCAACTGGCTTATTGGTCCCATGTGTTGATGAACAATGAAAACAATATTGTATTAAGGTTAGATTGTAAAAATCAAATACTTTTGATAATTTTCTCTCGTTTATCGATCAGCAATAGCGTTTGATATGAGTTGCAGGTTACACCAAAATTCGCAAAAAGAAATATTTCAATTAAACCAATTAAGCGTACTACATAATTGTTCAAAATATCAAGCCATTGACAGAAAAGATCAAATTGAGAGGTATAGATAATTCATTCAGAAAGTCCCAAACAAGAAAATTGAACATTTTACATGCTAGGTTTGATTGAATCTATTCATGGTGCAAGTTACAATCCATGCCCACTTGCCGCCCTAAGCAGAAACAATTGAATTTAGAAATATTCACACGGCGGTTATTATTGACCCTTCAATGTGACACTTTAATATCATTCAATGAAAAGCAGCTTATGGTACCCATGTAAAATAATGCGTGTGCCCTAAAACGTAAACTTTCAAAATAGACTAGTTTCACAATATATATCTTATAAGCAACATAAATTTCCTTGTTGTGTTTTCTTCTCAGTAAATGTTAAAAAATTGATCTATAAAAGTGTTTCCACTTTTATGCGTTTAAAGAAGTGCCTGAAAATTTACAAACTGATTTAAAAAATAAGAAAATAGTAAATGATTGCAGATTTCGACGATTATTGGCTTTTGCTGTGTGTATCAGTGTTTAAATATATAAAAAAATCCGGTACCGCATTAAAATCGTCATAAGGTAGTATATAGACATATTTACTTTTATGATACATTTTGGCTTAAAATGTGCATTCCAGACTTTCGGATTTAAAATCCTTCATGATTTTGAAATGAGGATTTTTTTATCCTTTTTCATCCTATCATTTACAAGATGACATTAAATTCAACTAAACTTCTTTTCTTTCAACAGGAAATCTCATTGATTTATGAGAATGTATTATCATTTAATTGCTCCAAAGAAGAATTTATAAAAGAATTGTGTAACACTGTGAAACAGTGAAAGCAGTACAGCATAACATATCAGGAAATTACCACTTTTAAACTTCATATTTCAATTATGTTATTGTTAATTGTGACTTGAAATTTCTCTTTACCTTTTCATTTTTGACTCAAATGACACCAATCAATAACAACAATTTTTAATGTTAATCATGATCAGCAAATATCAATTTGATAGATTAAAAAAAGAACACAAAATGACGTGACGGAGAAATGTGAGCAGATATAATTGTCCATGAACACGCTTAATTAAAATCAGCGCCTTCAATATTTTCCATTTGTCGGTTTAAACAACTTTTAATGTTTACATTTTTACGATTTAAATGAAAATTGTTCAGTTTTCTTATTAAACTTACATCAAGAAACACACTGATCTTGATATATTTTTGCGTAATACTAGATCTTGCAAAATTACGTTGTTCAATATAACCGTCCATGCAAAATAGAAAACTTGTAATTCGTCGAACGCCGCCCTTCCTTGTTGATCTTGTTTATCAAGTGAAATACGAAAGTGTAAAATACGAAAGTGTATGACGCATTTTCTATAAACAATGAAACAAATATGACCCTTTCAAGCACAACATATTTGGTGAACTAAAATGCTAATGGTTGATTATTTTGTTTTAGTGCTGCGCTTCAGGCCATATAACTTCCTCAGTCTGACGAATCAGTCCTAAAACTTGCATATTGCCCTCAAGGCCATGTTTTATTTGTTAAAGAATAGTTTATTTCATAAGCCCTTAGTTTATGTAGTAAGAGAGAAGAATAATAACACAATGAACTAGAACAAATAATTTTACTTATATTAATAAGAATTAGCTAAAAAAGTAAGTAACTGTTCACAGCTTAGACCTGATACATGTAAAGGAAATATTTTGATTTTAAAAATAGGACACAAGTTTTACAGCACAGTTATAAATAATTGAAAACATCTTATGGAATGAGGTGGACTTAATAGTTTCCCAAGGGTAAAAAATGACACTTTCACGTTAAAGCATCAGAAATAGCAAACAAAACAATATTTTAAGAAATGCTTTAAAAGTATTTCTTGACCTTATCATCAATCTCTTTTTCGCTTATACTGATCCTGTTTTGTATGTTTTAGTTTTGTATGGTTAAAAATCTAACACAACTGATTGACCTTTGCCTGATACGTTTGTTTCTCTAGAGGAATATGTCAGCAAATATAATAAAGAAGAGCGTATTTATTCTCTAGTAATTGACTTACCGATCCCATACCATTTGGCCTATTGTTGATGAACAATGAAAACGAAATTGTTTTAAGGTATTGTATTGTATCAATCATTGCACTAATCAAATACTTTTAAATATGTTTCTCCTGTAAAGGGATAGCCAAAGTGATCAACAATAGAAGTGGAACACTAAAGTCCACAAACATTTGTTGCGCCTAAACCAAATCAGCATACTAGATATTTGCCATTTGTTGTCAATAACTAGCCATTGACATAAAAAGATCACACCTTCAAAATCGACGAGTTTTGGTTTATCTTTATCTCGTATTAACAAAAAAATACTTTGTCATATTTGGCAGTAAATGTTAAAATATTGATGCATTAAAAAGCAATGTCTGAAAATTTTACATATCATCCATAAACTTTAAAAAAATGTAAATGATCAAAGCTTTTGTTAATTATTAATTTGTTCTTTTAGTGTTTTTTTTTAAAGATATAAACAATTCCGGTAGAGCCATTTATTCGGCAAAAGAAATATTACAACATATTTACTATTTTTAATACCTTTTGTCATGAGTGACTTTTTCTAGTTTCAAATAATTTAATCCTTTGATTTACATTAATGTCACTAATTTAGATTAAACTTAACTTTTTTCCGTTGGTTAATCTCATGGTTAGTTAGATTTTGTTGTCTCACTGATTCAAACAAGGATTATTTTAAAGAATTGTTTTACACTGCGAAAGAATGACAGCAATGTATGTATTGTGAAAAGTCATAAATATACTGTTTATGAACTTTATTTTCAACCATGTGCTTACTTAATGTTAATTGTGGTTTTAAACCATTCCTTAATCTTTGCTTTTCTAACTAAACAAATATCGAAATTTCACTGATTAATACCAACAATATTTTTGTTCAATAAGATAATCAAATATCAATTTGATAGATCAAAATGAGAAAACAATGGCGAGACTGATTAATGTGTGTTGATAATTTTAACACTGGAAAACGATAAATTTTCATGAATTTTGTGTTTAAAGAACATCACTTATGTTCCAATATTTGTTAAAAAATATATATTTAGATAAATCAAATAGTAAATTACAAATACACGAATAAAGTCATATATTATTGCAAAATTATTGTACTACTGTTTGTTGGTAATTATAATACTGTTCACGTGAATAATGCATACTAACATTATGAGATATTTCGAAGACAATTATTTATGCACACTAGCATGTGATTAAGCAATTTATAAAATAATATTTGATTGTGCTTGTCTGTTGTTCCTTTATATAAGTTTGATTATGTTATAAACTTAACACATATCAAAACAAGGCCGTCGTACAATACCGTAAAAACCGAGGAATGCAAATCTTGTCTTCTTGTATAGAAAGAAACGGTACTACATGTAACTGTGCTTCTTGTGTTTATAAAGATTTACCCTTTACAAGTATGCTCACATAGCGTAGAAGTGAGAAAACAATATAAACACGATATGTTTTCACCTGTGACAATGACGTCAACAACTTAGAATAACTTTGTTACAAAATTATATATATGCCCACACTTGAGGTGGTAAGTCGTGATTGTTGAATAAAAGCTTGGATAAATGACAAAAGTAAAATCCTACACTTTTGACACTTATCTACGAATGAAGATTGGAAGACATGGGAATTCAGAACATTTGCCTATAATACTACTGTTAGACTTTAAATGTAGGAGTTATATTATGAACCTTAGAAAAACAAGCGTGAAATTCAATCAATTTTTATTTATATCTAGCGCTAAGATATTTAACATTGAAATTGATTAGATGTTTAAAATCATTCGGCGTTATAAAAACGGCGAAAAAATGTCGTATTATTCAAATGTAAAGCAAGTCTCGAGTGACATATTAAGCAAATATGTCTGTTGAAATCACATGCGTTTGCTAATAAATTTAAAATAAATGTGTTCAAGCCAAGCTTTTTTCAAAAGAAAACTGCAACATAATTAGAAAATGTCTTCAACTAAACAATTCCATTTCAGTACTGACTACTTAAACTTTTGTTCAGAGACAAAAGTATTCTTTTGTCCTATTTTTGTTGTTTTCCTCAGTGAACTTAACTCCACCCTCGATAATTGGATATGTCACGTGTTTTTTTTTTGTTTTAAAACATATGCCAACGTTGCATACCATTTTGAAGAGAAAGAAGATTTATGTACATGCACATTTGTATATAGTCTCGCGTATAAAATGTTCGGAAACTTAATATGATGATGACTTTTCATGTTGCATGCCTACAGATGAGCCAAAGTATTACAAGAAAATCAAACTATAGAAAAGTTTTCTAATATTTAAAGAAAGGTAAAAGGATTTAACATTTAAGTAATTTATTGTATGTTGTGTGCGATAAATGATTGATGTTTCAGAATTCATCACCGAATTTCTACTGCGTGACTAACGCATGACCCGGCCTTTATTGCATATATTGACTTCTTTTTGATGATTTCCCGTTTCATGAAAACAAGCATGAATCCGAGGACATGCCGTTTGTTAAAAGTAAAGTTTACAAAGCTCTTAACGTAGAGCAATGATAATGTGCATCTTCCCGTAATATACTTATATCATTATTCCATACAGGCAATTTGGATTCTGTAAAACAGGGAGCAGAGATACAGCCATTTACAAGTACAATACACTATATCAGTTGATATTGTAAATTCTAATAATATATATTGATTGTAGGCAAAAGTATATCTTCTAGTCTTTGGCCTGAATTTTTATTAAATGAAAACCTTATATTGATTATTTATGTCTATTTACCTAAATCCAACAACATATTGACGTCATATATATATAAAATAGAGAAAAACAGAATCCCTGAAGAGAGCCAAACACGGCAAAAATGAAAATGTTGGCTCGTTTGATTGAGCCTGTTCATGGACGGTACTGGAAAGTGCAAGTTACCGTCCACGCCCTCTAGCACCGGCTTAAGCTTAAGCATTCAACATTTAAACACGAAAATGGTTTGATTTTGAATTAAGAAACATCCGTAGATGTGATCATACGGCGGTTATCATCGAACTTTTCAATGCCATTCCATGACAAGCGGCGTATGATTACCAGGTAAAAGAATGGAATTTTGAAAAGGGATATGAGGTTAAACCAAGCCAACGACTTAAGGAAAAAATGAAAATCTTACAACGCTATTAATACATTAAGCTGACGTCTCTGATCCCTCCCGATCGGATTTTTTTTATTGATATGTGTTTTTTTTAAAAACTTTCTGTGTTGGTTGGTTGTTGTTTGTGCTTATAATTAGCGCCTTGTTATTATTTAATGTACATTGCGATATTCAAATATATGGTGGAATCATTTTCAGACTTGCAAAAGAGAACACTTTTTTTTTTTAAATTATTGTGCTTCAAATGATAAAATCTCATATTTCTCCATTTTCTTAAGTTCATACAAAAGGTTGGAAAAATGGCAGATCCAAATTTACTATCTAGAACCTAAAATATACACCATAAAATTAACAACATTATTCTAGGACGATATGTTAAAATGTTCTTTCATTTATTTTAAGTCATTTTTCATAACCTTTCTAAAATTTCACAAATCGGTGTATTAGCGAACGTTTTGTTGATATATGCTGTTGAAATATGGGGTTTTGAGAGGAAATGGCGTTATAATCTCCACTATTTGCTAAATTTTATATTTGTGGTAACCTAAACACTGCTAACATTAAAACATATTTCATTACTTAATAGATTGCAATAATTTGTAAACGAGACATAGTATTTTCTTCAACACTTTCATTAGTAAAGCAAACACAGACAAACTTGAAAAACTCCTGTACAGGGCCTTACGCATTGTTTTCAATGATTTTACATCATCATTTGAAAGTCTCCTTAATAAGGTTAAATTACCCACACTCCATTTAAGCAGGTTAAACACAACTGCAATCAAGACTTTCAAGTGCTTACACAATATATCACCTAAATATATTCAAAACTTGGCCAAATTTAAGACCTCTGTTTACAATTGCAGGTATGATCATATTCTAGAAGTGCCTACAGTGCGAACCACCAGGTATGGACAGAACTCCTTTCGTTTTGAGGCTGCCCGTGTGTGGAACAGCCTCCCCAGTGACATCAGAAGAGTAGAAAACTTCAAAGAATTTGGGAGGCTGGTTGGCACCTAGACAGGCCCAAAATGTAAGTGCTCAATGTGTCGCTTGTAGCCTTTTGTTAAACACATGTGTGTATAACATGTGTTTGTATGTGATTAACATGTTTTATATGTGCTTTTATGTATAGTCTTTAGATGTTGCAAAGTTATACCTATAAATGTTTAATGTTACTTTTTATTTGCATTATGTGATAGTCCTTGTAATTTCCTTGTTTTTTTATATATGTCTTTTTTTTATATATCTATTATATTTCTTTTACAGGTATGTACATAGGTGTTTATTACCCTTCCAGATTTTTTCCGCCTTTTTGATTGGATATTGATCACCCGAAAGAAATTGATATAACAACCGAGCCAGACGGGTAAATATACACACTAAATTTCCCCGTTGGGTACCCAACGTTA